>NW_010365594.1:452364-461829 GCF_000414095.1 Morus notabilis
GTAACTTGCTGCATGGTCTCTGCTAATTTCTTGCTAATTTCCATCTCAAGTGTTCTCTTTTTGCTAGTTTCCTTTTTTGGATTACTAGGGAGAGGAAAAAGTTAATTGTTTTCTAGAATATCTATTTAATTGTTTTCTCCAGGATAACATAAGTGAATTATTTAGTGGGTAGATTTGATTGTAGAGGGGACCAATTTTTTTCATTTGCAATATTCAGTGCATAAGGCTAACTTTGAACTTAGTTTTGCTCTTCTTGTCATTGAATTGATAGATTGCAAACTGAATAGTCAAAGGAAATCTCAAGGAAGCACGTACAATGTAAGTCCTCTGTACTATTAGATTTACGCATACAAAAATATTTTGACTTTTCTATTGTAGTTATAACATGTTTGATAGAAATAGATTAAATGTACCAAACTGATTTTCTTTCTCTATTGTTCTCTTTTTGGTGTTTCCTAGCATGTGTGAAAAGTCCAAATTTTGTTTCTAATCTTTGTTTCTCTATATTTTCCTTCTCTTGCCATGGGTTTTGTAGAAATTCAGATTAAGTATTTAAAATTGTATTTGAATTTTTAGGGATTTGAAATACATGTAGGTCCAAAAATCGTAATTGATGATGTAAAGCCAACAACTGCGGATGATGACAACGATGGTGATCCCTTGTTCAAATCTCTAAATTGATGTTCGAATCTCTCTTCTTCTCTGAGCGAAATTGTTTGATTTCATGATAGTTTAATAAGAATTTTCTTTTTCCCATCAACTTCACTTGTCTTATCAGTAATGGTGACAAAACAACGAGGAATCTAGAGTTTTTACTTCCTATAACATTTGAGTGAGTAAAGGAAGAGCAAGTGGGGTTTTGGGGGTGTACTTTTTTCACTGAAAACAAGGGAAGAATCCTTTTTAACTTTTTTCTTAATTGTTATATGTGAAAACTCCCATATTGACATAGATAGACTTATAGACTCCAACAATACTTTTTCACAGTTGGGTCTGGCTAACCTAATGCCTTAGGAAGTAGGATCTCTTAAGAAAAACTACTTCTTAAGATATAATTATGTACTATTATTCAAATTGAACTATTATTCAAATATAGTTGTACGAAGAATTTAGCCTGGTTAATATTTTCTTTTAAGTTATTCATTTTCTATGTATTTCAAATAAGGAGTTATGGAGGTTTGTAGGGAAGGTCTCAACAACCTTTCTTTACTTCCTCCCTCAGACAAGCCGCATTCACCTTATTGGATTATACATTTCCAACATCTCTGTTATGCAACAATCTTTTCATACAACTGCGTGGAACTTTTACTTTATTCTTACTTACTATTGATTTTTGATTTTTGCTTCAATTCCCTTATTTATAATTTTTAATTTTTCCAGGTCCAATTTGATGTCGTCAACAATTTTTGATCCTTGAACTTCATCATGTCTTATTTCTTCTTCCAGGCCGTTTTTTTAATATCACATGATTTATTCTTGCTTGTTCCTTGGATAGAAGAAGGCATCAATGGTTGGATCTCTATCCGCCATGGATTGTATCTATTTTAGATGCTTTCCGATTGCTCAAAGTAATCTATGTTTCAGAAGTTATTTTATGAAGCTTTTCATTTTTAGTCTCTATATGAGAGTTTAAAAGTAATCTATTATTATGTCTCTTTTTATGAGAGTTTAATAAGTAAAGATGAATTTTGTTATTATTGTGCTATACATATGTTTCTTGGTAAACTATATCTCTTGTTATTCGTTCTCCTTTGTTTTCATTATCTCGGCGACCTACACTAAGTACGGATAAAAAAAGAATGGAAGGGTTTTTACTCTTCTATTTACATGTTCGTCTTTTCCGAGTTGAAATTGACCACTTTATAGGATCTTCTCAACCATGTTATCCTTCTTTTAAGTTAGGTCCCATTTTATTTTCTCTATATTTATTTATTTATTTTGTTTGTATTATTATTTACTATATGTTTTGTTTTCTATACTTATTATGCTATTGGTGATCCTAGGTACTCGTTGATGCTTATTTCTTCTCCACGGTTGTTGCTTTCTTATGTCTTTTCTTGTTCCAGACGGTTTGGTTAATTATGATTTTGCTCTTTGTTAAAGGCTAACCGTGGTTTACCTTTCATGTTTCTTGGATAAGAAAAGGACATTAATGGTTGGATCTTTGTCTGCCACGGATTGTATCTGTATTTACGGATACTTCTACCCTATCTTAAAAAGAAAAAGAAAGAATGAACTTATCTTTTTCTTTTCTTCTTTTTTTTTTTTTTTTTTTTTTTTTTTTTTTTTTTCAATTTAAAAATTTTTTTTTTTTTTTTTGCAATTGAATAATTTAGTTCTTTTATACCATCTCTTATATTTTGATGTTTCGTAGGTCCAACATGATGTCTCCATCAAGCTCATGATCTTAGGATCTTTATGTCCTTTTCTTCTTCCAGGCAGTTAAATAAATCTTATGTGTTGTTTTTCTTACATCGCGTGATTTCTTCTTATTTGCTCTTTAGATAGAAAACGACATTATTTGTTTGGATTTCTTTCCACCACGGATTGTATGTCTTTCTACTCTACTCAAAAAAAGAAAAAAAAATCAAATTGTTTGTAAAATTTGAGGTTTTAAATTGCTTGTAATTGATGAAGATAAGTTTTCCTTATGAACTCAAAAAGTTTATAAAATGAGTTGAATTTCTTGATTATAACGAAAATGACTTCTATTGTGGAGAGTTCTCATATTTTCAAATCAATAGCTATTTGTTCAGTTGCTTTATTTGTTTCCCAAATTGTAAACTGATATAAAGTCTCACATTCTAAAATTTGTGGCTTTTCTTTTCCTTGCATGTTCAGTCTTAGAATTTTCGTTATTATTAAACTTCCTACTATGGATTTCTAGGTATTAGTGCGAATGAGGCCACCATGCAAAGACAAGGATGAAGAAATGATAGTTCTGAAAATTTCTAATGATTCTTTGGCAATCAATGGAAAAACTTTTACATTCGACTTGGTTGCAGACAGAGGCAACGCATGTAAGGTCTTCATGGAGATGTGAGTTTCTCCAGATACTTAAATGAATAGTTTGCTTTAACCTTTAAATGATTGAGTTTGATCACAACTTTCTGTTGCTGCTAGATATTTTCCACCTTATGGGAGCACCACTTGTTGAAAATTGTATGACATGTTTCAACATTTCCATTTTTGCCTATGGACAGGTATGTTGAATTTGCCCTTGTTTTGTGATGTGTTGTGATATATAATAACGGAAAGACAAGGATGAAGAAATGATAGTTCTGAAAATTTCTAATGATTCTTTGGCAATCAACGGAAAAACTTTTACATTCGACTTGGTTGCAGACAGAGGCAACGCATGTAAGGTCTTCATGGAGATGTGAGTTTCTCCAGATACTTAAATGAATAGTTTGCTTTAACCTTTAAATGATTGAGTTTGATCACAACTTTCGGTTGTTGCTAGATATTTTCCACCTTATGGGAGCACCACTTGTTGAAAATTGTATGACATGTTTCAACATTTCCATTTTTGCCTATGGACAGGTATGTTGAATTTGCCCTTGTTTTGTGATGTGTTGTGATATATAATATGCGTAACATATATGAAAAGTGATTGTTGTTAGACGGGATGTGGGAAAGACTTGTATGATGCGGGGTCCAGCCAACACATTGTTGGATTGAAAGCATTTCTATCTATCAACAAGGTTTAACTCCTCGAGTTTTTGAGCGTCTCTTTGCTTGGATAAACGAGGTAAATTTATTATGTCTTTTGTATTGTTCTAATTTAATTTTATATCATATATATGCTGCAAGCTGTTTGTGGAACTTCTTTCTATGGGAGCAAAAGAAGAATGCTGATAGACAACTCAAGTATCAGTGTCACTATTTCTTTTTTGAGGTAGATTTTTGGTGTAATTGGCTTATTTTAACTGTATAATTTCTTCCATTAACTCATTAACTGATTTTTGCATATTTAGAATGAATAGATTACATATTTATTAGATCCTAGTCAAAGAAATACTCAGGTAAGGAGGACTTTTTTTTCCCTTTTTAGAAGTTCTTATTATAGTGCTACTTATGAGGGCTGTTATCAACTTTTTTCTCTAGATAAGCGAAGATGCTAAATTAGGGATCTATGTTGAAAATCTCACAGAGTGTTTACGTACAATGTCAGATGTAAAGCAGCTTTTAATGAAGGTTTGCTCTGTAATGCCACATAGTTAAAATGCTTTTTTTTTAATTAAGTTTTGAAACTGTGATATATAATATGCGTAACATATATGAAAAGTGATTGTTGTTAGACGGGATGTGGGAAAGACTTGTATGATGCGGGGTCCAGCCAACACATTGTTGGATTGAAAGCATTTCTATCTATCAACAAGGTTTAACTCCTCGAGTTTTTGAGCGTCTCTTTGCTTGGATAAACGAGGTAAATTTATTATGTCTTTTGTATTGTTCTAATTTAATTTTATATCATATATATGCTGCAAGCTGTTTGTGGAACTTCTTTCTATGGGAGCAAAAGAAGAATGCTGATAGACAACTCAAGTATCAGTGTCACTATTTCTTTTTTGAGGTAGATTTTTGGTGTAATTGGCTTATTTTAACTGTATAATTTCTTCCATTAACTCATTAACTGATTTTTGCATATTTAGAATGAACAGATTACATATTTATTAGATCCTAGTCAAAGAAATACTCAGGTAAGGAGGACTTTTTTTTCCCTTTTTAGAAGTTCTTATTATAGTGCTACTTATGAGGGCTGTTATCAACTTTTTTCTCCAGATAAGCGAAGATGCTAAATTAGGGATCTATGTTGAAAATCTCACAGAGTGTTTACGTACAATGTCAGATGTAAAGCAGCTTTTAATGAAGGTTTGCTCTGTAATGCCACATAGTTAAAATGCTTTTTTTTTAATTAAGTTTTGAAACTTTTGACAGTAAGAACCTTTAAAGAAAGCTCGTGTTGCCTTACCTCTAGAAGTTTGCACTCAATCTTTTTCGAACACCCTGGTTGGCTCTTTCAAGCACCCACGTAGTTGATAATTGCTTCCCCCTATTTCTGATTTCATTGATATATATTTAGTCATTGATGATTAGAATCTTTGCATTCAACAGCTCAAATGAAACTTTGCATTCAATTAGTTGCGACCTATGTTTCTTCTGGTACATTGAGAATATCTCCTAGGGCTAATTACATTTAGTTAAGGTAATATATGAGTGACAAATAGTTTTTTTTCCCTTTCCCTTCTTCTTCTACTTCTTATTCTTCTTTGGTTAAAATAACAATAACAAAAGAGAACGTAAATTGTTGATGATATAAATATTTGTCTTCAATTTGCATCTCCAAGTATGTAAAACTTGAAAAAAAGATGAAAAGTAAAATTAGTCAAAAGTGGATTAGCAACATGATGACTATATTAGCTCTTACAAAATAGAAAAATAAGTCATTATTAAGTCCTGCTTATCTAACGTATTAAAGAAACCATCAAGACTAACACATTAAAGAAAACATGAAGACTATGTTAAACTAAAAGAAATGACGAGGGAATGGTATTCTGTCAATCTAGCTTGCAATATATCTTACTGATGAAGTTATTCCTTATTTATTGGGTGTACTCTTTAGCATGTTATGATTTGCATCGAAGAATTTAGTTTTTCTTTTGCTCTCAAATTTCTCTCATTTTATTCAAATTTTATTTCAATCTAGCATGTTATGAAGTTATTCCTTCTCGGTTAGGATTTTGTTTTCCTCTTTTTTTTTTTTGGCTATTTCTTATCATTTTGATATGTTTAGCGTCAAGATCTTTGTTTCATGAAAAGAAATTTTCCTTTTGAGAACGTGGATTATGGGTTCAACTTGAAAGTGTTGTGGATGATGCATGACTTCTACTTCCATAAAGATTTCTTTTTTTTTTTAATTTCTTTGTTTTGTTGTTTCTTGCACTTGGGTTGCATAACACCATAAACTATATAAATTGTATCTGTGGACAGAAAAGATGGGATTCTTATAGCAACTGAGATTAATTTTTGACAAATTTTAGCCACAATTTTTGATTTGTGATTTAGATCTTTTATGTTGTGAAAGTGAAAATTTCTTTTGCCATTCACTAGCTTTGTTTGATTGCAGCACTCTGACCAGCATTCACCAAAAGTACGCCATCTACTTCTTAGCAGGTGAAATGCTTATTCCCTAAGTCCTAATTTTCAATTACGCTAAAATCCTTCTTTTATCGTTTTCGCATCCTTCTCCATTAGGATTCTATGCACATTGTTGCTCTTAATTTATTTTAGCCCGCACATTCTCTTGTTTGCAACCATTTTTCAGAGCATAAAGCGTGGACATTTATTTTGACATTTGATTTGCATACATTTGTCTTGTTATTTCCTTTATTTATTTATTTTTCTTTACCTTTTATTTGTCGTTAGCCTGTTTTAGGTGAAAGTCGTTGTCCTCTTTTATCTTTATAAAAACTTTATTTGATTGATTGTTATATCTTTAATCTTCAGGTTGTTTCCTTTTGATGGTTTATTTTTCTACTTTCTATATTGCGTTCTTTGCTTTTCAAGGTGTCGTTTTATTTCTTAATTGTGACGTTGCTTGTGCTGTTTCAACGTATTAAAGGAGAGGATTGGTGGGATTGCTGGTATCGAATTTGAGTTGGTACTTTTCAAGTTGAGTGAGAAAAGTGTGGTGAGGGTTTGACTCTGTATGTTCAGTGTCTTCGTCTCTAACAGAGGCTCTCCTTCGAGCCTCTTCATGACTGGTTCTTGCTTGCTTCCCTTGGAACTCCACCCCCTTTAAAAAAGGGTGATATGTCTCTCTCCCTCTCTAATATTTGAACTATTTTATTTTATTATTTGCTTCTCTGACTTGTGATAATGTGGCATCTTTTTATGAGTTTTTGTAGGTTAAAGTGGTTTGTTCATAAAATGCGATCTTGTTATTTCCTCGTAACATTACCATTATTCATTCCATATATGGTTGCTTTTGTTGAAAGAGTTAGGAATCTCTTGAGTCTTGCCTCGGAGCTGCAGGGAGGGAATTGATTTGAGTGGTTCCTGGATCCTTCTAATTTTAGTCGTAGGGGCATAAGTCTTTCGGAAGTTGCTATACTATCAATCTTTTGAGGTATTTGGCTAGAAAGGAAATGAAGGACTTTTTAAAATACTGGGGGGATAGTTTTGTTTTGTGGGATAAACTGAAATTTTGGGTTTTTTTTTTTTATATTTTTTTTTCTCTCTCATTTTTTTATATATATTTTTTCTCTCTCATGGGTATACTGATATAGGGACTTTGGTAATCCAAGTTTTTTTTGTTAGCTTTGGGTGCTGATTAGGCTGAGTCATGTATGGGCCTTAGCTCCTTCTACCACACTTGAGGGTCCATTCAACTATGGTGAGTTTTCTTGTCTCTCACTCTCTCTTCTAATTTATCAAGTAAGATCTTACTCGGTTAATCCCCAAAATTATGAGTTTTTTTCCTGCTGGAATCTTACTATTCAACAACTTAGTATTGAAGGGAACATTGCAATAAATATGGAAATAATGGTTATGGTTATTCTATTATAAATCTAGGTTCTTTTTAGTCACTGTTCGAGAACGAGGTTCATTCCTTTTGTGCTCCTTTTTTTTTGGTTTTGGTTTTGATTTTTTCTCTTTTCTTTCTAAGGTTGCCTCCCACCCCCTCTGTTTCCTACTCTTTTCTCCTCCGGCTTTTTTCTCTATCCTTTTGTTTCACCTCTCTCCGCCTTTTGTTTGTGCTTTCCTTCTATGCATTTGGATGAACAAAGAGCCATCAATTTTTGCGACCATTACCAGAGTGGTTGTTGTCTGTTCCATCTGTTTTCATTTTAATTATTTGAAACATATATGTGCACTTGCATACCTGCGAATCTCTTGTGTAATGGGTAACTTTGTGAGATATAAACACCGAATATTGTTGTTGCTAGTGTGTTATATCCATTCTTAGAAAGAAAGGGTGTTAGTTCCATTAAGAAAACATCAATCTTATGATCAAATGTTGGCAAGCATTTCTTAGTTGCCCGTAACTTGTTTGGTAAATCTGTCCTTGTTGCTAGAGTGTTATATCCATTCTAAGAAAGAACGGGTATCAGTTCCATTAAGAAAACATCAATCTTATGATCAAATGTTGGCAAGCATTTCTATAGTTGCCTGTAACCTGTTGGGTATAATGTCTGATAGATAACAACTCACCATAGTTGCTATGATAAATAGCAGTCATATGATTACAAATGTCCTCCATTAATTATTCAATTCATATTTTTGTTATGTGATTCCTAATATGTGTGATCATGTAAATCTGTCCTTGTTGGTGGTAATAAGGTGCCAGTATTTATGCTTGTGTTTTATCCTACCCACACTGCTTGCTTCGACACATCTTTCATATCAGAGGTAATGAATTTAGTTGCTGCACACACACACATAGATGTGTGTGTAAATTTTTGGAATGATGAATAATAATCATAGCTAGATTTGTTACTCTTGATGATCTCTGATGTAGAATGACTTCATGTAGGGAGTTCTAGAACTCAAGATCGGATGATAGCTGTTGATACTAAGCCCGTAGATCCTACATGTGATTGATTTTGAACCCATCATTTTATTTATTTATTTATTTTTGGGAACAAGCATTCAGGCTGCATGTGATTGCTTGGTATGAATGTGATAGAACTATCAACGATCTCCAATAGTTTGTATGTTAATAGCACATTATTTTTCTTCTTTAGATGTAACCCCCTCTATGTCTGCCGAAATTACCCTAGAACAGTAGAGCCTAGATCCAATGCCTTGTTACAGTAGACACAATAGAATCTCAGCTTGTGTCATATCACATCCGCTCAAGTTTGAACATTTCCTGATTATGTTTCTCCTTTTGATATTTCATTTCTTTCCAATGGTTACAGTGCATATTTACACTCGTCAACAAACAATCAAGGGAAATGTTCCTTTGTATGATCTCGTTTTGCATGTTTGCTGTGGATGTTGAACACTACTAATATGCTTTTTCTTCTTTGTTTCAACCTCATTATTGCTAACATTTTGTTAAACCTTTTGTAGTCCTTATTCTAATTGCTTAAGAACTATATATAGCCCTTCAACTTCATTTCTCTTAATTTATTTCACAGAGCCCTTCAACCTCATCAAATCTTTCATATAATACGTCATGTGGTGAATTGAAGATGAAAAACCTTGTTTTTCTATTATATTTGAATGTTTACACGGCAACATACATATATACAGCACCTGTTACGACCCATATGCCTAATCCAGGTCCAGGTACAGATGGGCCTCACACGGGGCCCAAACCCTGGCGGGTCTATCGAAGGAGGAAGGAGTTGGTTACAAACGGTTACAGGATTAGCAAATGAGGGAGCGACGCATGGCAGGCTAGTTGCGTTAGCTAGGGGATTTAGGAGCTGGGGGGCGGCGTTAGTGGGTGGG
>NW_010365595.1:0-447 GCF_000414095.1 Morus notabilis
GAGAGTCGATCTAAAAACTGATGGGCCCCATTACGACACCAAAAGTTTTACCGTTCCTTTGGCAATTATAGATCACGAAGAGAGCTTCAATCAAACCGCTGATGGGCCCCATTTCAACCCCAAAAGTTATCGCCGTTCCCGTGGCGGTTGTAGAGTGCGAAGAGAGCCTCGATCTGACGGATTATCGGCCCCGTTAGGACACCAAAACTTTTCACCGTTCCTGTGGCAGTCGTATAGTCGTATATCGCGAAGAGAGCATCGATCTAACGGCTGATGGGCCCCATTACGACACCAAAAGTTACCATCGTTCCCGTTCCATTCGTAGATCGCGAAGAGAGCTTCTTTAATCTGACGGTTGATGGGCCCTGTTACGACACCAACATTTGTCGCCCTTCTCAGGGTGGTTGTAGAGCGCGAAGAGAGCTTCGATCTAACAGCTGATGGGCC
>NW_010365596.1:0-274 GCF_000414095.1 Morus notabilis
TGTCATTTTTTACCGATATCTCGAAACGACGTCGTTTTGTCAAAAATAAACCAAAACTTTCAGGCACGAAACGACATGTCTTTTTTTATATGACGAGAAATGACGTCATTTTCCACAACACCACAAAGTGTCACCTAAAAAATGACATGTCTTTTCAACAAAAAACCTAGAAAATAACATTACGTTTTGACAAAAAATTTCACAAAAAAAGGACATGTCATTTTTTTTATGAATATTCTATTTTTTGTGATTTTCTATATTTTTTACGTTTCAA
>NW_010365596.1:439-726 GCF_000414095.1 Morus notabilis
ATTGTTATTAGATGCATCAAAACGACATGTTTTTTCATGATAAAAAAAATCCACAAACGACATGTCATTTTGTGAAAAAGACAAGAATCTTTTAGCAACAAAACAACATGTCATTTTTTACAGATGTCTCAAAACGAAGTCGTTTTGTCAAAAATAACAAAAAACTTTCAGGCACGAAACGACATGTCTTTTTTTGATATGACGAGAAATGACGTCATTTTCCCCAAAATCACAAACAGTCACCTACAAAACAACATGTGTTTTTGACAAAAAAACCCACAAAACGA
>NW_010365597.1:0-35000 GCF_000414095.1 Morus notabilis
ATACTGACATGTGCTTCGTGACTTCTCTTACCAAAGTTGGATAAACTTTTTTTCCTTTTTTTTTTTTTTTCCTTTTTTTCTTTTTTTTTTCTTTGGGTCTAAATAGTGATTTGCCCAATTGCAGTGATTCCCTTTTGAAAAGAGAAACATCTGGGACAAATGAAGACGACTAGGGAAGCCAAATACTGTTTAGAGCTTGGTTCAGTAGTTGCTCATGGTTTCACAAAAACTGGAGAGATATTTGGTTCATTCATTGGGTTATTTGGCAAATTGACATTTGTCTGGGTTCTTGTGGTCCAAAAAGCCCACGGCAAATAGAATCAAAATGTGAGGTTTTGTTTTCAGTCCTTGGTTTCTAAATGCATCCTAGGTACTGCCCTTTGGGCTTATCCTTGGACCAACTCTTTTTTAAAAAAAAAAAAAAATAACTTTTTTCTGATCTTTTTAGCAAAGGGGAGGGAAATTTTAACCATATACATCCAACATTGAAGATCAATGTAGATATTAATTAGGTTAAAATTTAGGAAATTTTTAAAAAAACTAAACATAATAAAATTTCTGCACTACCTCATCAGCTTAAAAGAAGCCAATTATAAGAGTACTAGAAACCTAAATAACTAAGAGGGACAGATTATTGTCAGAGTGCTACTAACCTAAGTGAGTTAAAACTAATTGCTTGTTTGGAAACAATTCGTTTTAAAATAATTTTATTTTTTGTATGAAAATGAAAATGAAAATGTTTTTAATCTCAAATAAAAATCATTTTTAAAAATGTGTTTGGTAGTTTTATTAATAGATTATTTTCAGTGTAAAAAAATTCATTAATGTTTCTCTTTCTCTCTCTGCTTGAGAGAGGAGAAAATAAAAATAAAAAATGAAAAAGAAAAATGATTAAAAGTCGGCCATATTTGGAATTAATTTCGTTTTTATTTTTTATGTTTTTCAAGAAGAAAAAAAAATAAAAAAGTTCTCAAAACGGCATTTGGCGCAATAAAGACAAAAAATGAAAATGAAAACGATTTTTTAGTTTAGTGTAAAATGAGAGAAATGAAAAACGACTTTTAGTCGTTTTTTATTTTTTATTTTCATTTTCTTCTCTCTCGAGTAAAGAGAGATAAAGAGAGGCGTTAATGAGTTTTTTTATATGAAAACAATCTCTTGATAAAACTAGCAAATTTATTTTTAAAAATGATTTCTGTCTGAGATTGAAAAAGTTTTTATTTTTATTTTCATATAAAAAACAAAATTATTTTGGAACGAGTTTTAAACGCGCCTATCTCATTTTTTATTTCTCTCTTATTTTACACTAAATCAAAAAAATTATTTTTATTTCTATTTTTTGTTTTTATTACGTCAAATGTCGTTTTAAAAATATTTTTATTTTTTCTTTCTTAAAAAACATAAAAAATAAAAACGGAATCAATTTCAAACACGACGTAAAAGTTCATGACCATGTGCACATGGGTCTGCCATATGGGAAACAATCCTCTAATGCAATTGTGACTTCGGACAATGAAATGTAGCCATCAAAATACTAAAATCCACGAGTCAAACGACCTTTGACTTACTGGGTGCATGAATGCATGCGTGTTTGATAATTATGAAAGGAGAGTTTGTTGGTATGGTACCAAAGGAAAAAAAAAAAAAAAAACTAGTTATTGATCAGTTATCTTCAGATTTGCTTACTGTTTGATTTCATTTGAATTATGATGTCATTTTGATATTTGATCCACTGTTTGGTGCCAGAAGCTCGGCGAAAACATGTCTCAATGACAAAATTACGTTGTGATCAGCAAAAAAATCAAGAGTTTAATGGAAATTATCTGCCAAAAAGTTTGAGAATTCCACACTAGGGTATTTGAAATAAATAAAATTAAATTAAAAACTGTGTAAGACTCTGTCTTGAACTCTATATCAAAGTTTTGTTAGTTATATATATATATATATATTTTTAATTTTGACTTAATTTTGATTGGATTTAACTATTGTTTATGTAGTTATGGGATATTTCAACACCGATGGTGATGAGTACAACACACTAATAAAAAGTGAGTCTTATATTATAGGATTTATAAATTAAAGATACTTTATATGAACTGCGGTGCTTAGTACTAATAATATGTTAAATTCAAATTTTCTATTCAAACCTAAAAAAAAAAAATAACAACCTCCACTGTTTATTAATTTTTTTTATTCAAAAGGAACAAATTTGAGTCTCTGTCTTTCTTAATTTTTTCTCTCCCCTTAAAACACAAATCAGGTGAAAGTACTAAAAAAAAAAAATAACAACCTCCACTGTTTATTAATTTTTTTTATTCAAAAGGAACAAATTTGAGTCTATGTCTTTCTTAATTTTTTCTCTCCCCTTAAAACACAAATCAGGTGAAAGTCTTCCACATGACACCTGATACATATGAGTTTGCTTGAAAAGGAAACACACAAAAATGTGTAAAATCAACTTTACTTGCAATGGACGTTTTTTAAGAAAAGAATATGTCATTCCATTTTTTGTTTACCCCTCAAATAGCTAACGTTTTTTGCCTTGTGAAACGTGGACGCTTTTTTTTTCTTCTTATTTTTGTTCTCTCTTTGCTTGAATTAACGTGTCTGATTATTGAGTAATCCATTGTCAGCACTTCCAACGAGGAGAAGAAATAATAATTAAAGGAAACGAGAAACAGTAGAAAAACGTCAAATAATTCCTTAAAAAAGTAATACAAAATAATAAAGGAAGGTAAAACTTCTAGGGTCCGTTTGGTAGAGGGATTCGTTCTCTGATTTGAATTATGATTCATGATTCGTTACAGTATTTTTTCTATACAAAATTTACGTAAATCGAAAATGATTCAAATCATATGGTTTGAATCCTCTAATCAAACGTCCTCCTAATCTAATGTGGAATTAAAACAGCACATGTATGTATATATTTTTTTAAATATATATAAATATTTAAATAAATTATAAATATTTTTTTCACCTTATACATATTTTAAAAGAAAATATATATACTTTTAAAAGAAAATATTCATATTTTTTTTAAAAAAATACCTCTAATCAAACATCAAATTCCTAAAAAGGAAAAGAAAAAGAAGTAGAGTTAATTTTTTTTGTTTCTTGAAAAAAATTAAATTCGACAATAGATTAGCCTTTTATATTTCTTTCTTTTCGTAGCAAAATCTCTACCACCTTCTCTCTCTCTCTGAAACTCAAGAAGAAGAAGAAGAAGAACAAGAAGAAGAAGAGGACGACGACGGCGACGATGCGTAGGATCTCCGTTGCTCCGGCGACCGCCGTGCTTTTGCTCGTTAGTCTCCTCAGCATTTCCTCCGTCTACTCTTTCTACCTCCCCGGCGTCGCTCCTCGCGATTTCCAAACTGTACGCTCTTCATTTCTCGCACATTTTCTCATTACTTTCCCTTTTCTTTTTTCCTGTGTCTTCTTCCGAGAAAATTCTCTGGCTATATGTCGATTATTGTTCTCGAGCTCTTTGTTGCGGATTTTCATAGTCTTCGTACTTCGATGATTTTGTTTCTTTTCACTTAAGCAGAGTTGGATCTAGGTTTTTATGTTTGATCTGGTTTTGGTTAATTTCAGATCTGTGGTATTTGTTTCGTGTATGGATTCGATGGCTTTGGGTTCGGAGTGGTTGGGAATTCCTATTTGCAGCTTAGTTTTGGGGTTTGAGTAGCTATAATCGATTCTGATTTTTTGATACTGCCTTCTAGTTTTGGGTTGAGAACTTGATTTCCTAGTCGTGCTTTACTGTTTGCTTGCTCGAGACATGATTTGTTTCTGATTAAATTAATTATTTTTCTGGTGTAAAGGACCTGTTTTGGGGCTGCTTAGAACAGTTTTGTTTCTTTATGATTGAGAGAAACAGACGGCGAGAATTTCAGCTTTTTATGAAATGATAGAAGTTGAAATTGTAGCTAAATAATAGCAGAAGTATGATACAATGGGAAACCCAGAGAACATTTGAAATTCTGAAAGCAGATAATTGCGCAATATGTGTCTTTGCAATAAAAATGAGAAAAAAAAATCTTAACTTCTGGGTCTTTTAAGATGTGGGGATACTGATATATAAGGATGACCAAGATCTCATTTGATTTATCTAGGATGGCTTTTGCTTTCGGCAAGATCTTATTTTGATTACTTGATTTCCATTTTACTCTTTTATGGTATACGTTATCCTTATTTTTCACATTGTTGTCCTCTTCTTGGATAGGGCGACCCACTGTATGTCAAAGTGAACAAATTATCGTCTACAAAGACGCAACTCCCATATGACTATTACTACTTAAAATATTGTAAGCCCAAGAAGCTTGTGAACAATGCAGAAAATTTGGGAGAGGTGCTCCGGGGTGACCGCATCGAGAATTCTGTATACACTGTGTGTATCTTGATCCTTTCCCCATTTTTTCCATCTATAGAAAATCCATTTTTATATCAAATCTAATTATCTACCTTTTGTTTGTTAATAAACTGATGAATTATATCATAGTTCAAAATGAGGGAGGAGCAATCGTGTGCAGTGGCTTGTAAGATAAAGCTTAATGCTGAAGCTGCAAAAAATTTCAAGGAAAAAATTGATGATGAATATCGAGCAAACATGTAAGTGATAATCGCAATGCCCAATACTTGGTCATAATTAGGGCCTCATTCATTTCGTTTGTTTGAGTTAAGAACTTGAATTAAAAAGTAAATTCATGTGAGAGAAAACACTGTAGCAAAAAAAATTGAATTTGAATTTTTTGTGAGAAAAAATACTACAACAAAAATTTGAATTGTAATTCAAAGTTCAAACTAGTGAAACGAATGGGGCTTAGGTTTTTTTGTGTAGCTTTTACAAATGATATTGCCATAGGATTATTCCTCAGTAACATTACTTAGACTACATGTTTTTAACTGAGAGTTCTGACGTGGACATGCAGGATTTTAGATAACCTCCCAGTGGCTGTTCTGAGAAAAAGAGCGGATGGAAGTCAGTCAAAGACTTACGAACATGGGTACCGTGTTGGGTTCAAAGGAAATTATGCTGGG
Organism: Morus notabilis; assembly: GCF_000414095.1. Taxonomy (NCBI): domain Eukaryota; kingdom Viridiplantae; phylum Streptophyta; class Magnoliopsida; order Rosales; family Moraceae; genus Morus; species Morus notabilis. The sequence continues at coordinate 5,041 of NW_010365597.1, forward strand.
GTATGCTTCTTCTGAATACAGTTTCCACTATAATGCTTCAAACGCTTTCACGCTTACGATATGTACGTTTTTATTTGTTTGTTCAGAGTAAAGAAGAAAGATATTTTATCAACAACCACTTGAGCTTCCGAGTCATGTATCACAAAGACCCTGAAACTGATTCTGCTAGAATTGTTGGGTTTGAAGTTACTCCGAACAGGTATTGTAGAAATAGCCTGGTGTCAGTTTGTTCCAAAATAACTATGTTATTGCTCTTTTATCCATCTTCTCACTCAACTTCTGTAAGCAGTATCAATCACGAGTATAAGGAGTGGGATGAGAAGAATCCTCAGTTGATAACATGCAATAAAGACACCAAAAATTTACCACCTGGTAGTGCCGTTCCGCAAGAGGTTGATGCAGATAAGGAGATTGTATTTACATATGATGTTTCCTTTAAGGTACGTTCTAATTAAGCTCTTCCCGTTCAGTGCTAATATTTTGATCCAGGGCTTGTTCATTTCACAACTCAAGTTTTATTGCTACAGTATTTTCTCTCACAAAAATTCAAATTCAACTTTTCTGCTACGGTGTTTTCCTCTCACATACACAACTCAAGTAATAACTCAAGTTGTGACTTGAGTTGTGATATGAACATACTACCAGTTTATATGCTACTAAACTAATGTTCTCCTTTCCTATCCAAAAGGAAAGTGATATCAAATGGGCATCTCGTTGGGACACATACCTCCTTATGAATGATGATCAGATACACTGGTTCTCCATAATAAACTCTCTGATGATTGTCCTCTTTCTGTCTGGCATGGTGGCTATGATCATGATGAGAACTCTATACAAAGATATTTCCAACTACAATCAGTTAGAAACCCAAGATGAGGCTCAGGAGGAAACTGGATGGAAACTTGTTCATGGAGACGTTTTCAGGGCACCAATCAATTCTAGTTTACTTTGTGTCTATGTCGGTACAGGTGTTCAGATCTTTGGAATGACACTTGTAACCATGATATTTGCATTACTGGGTTTCTTGTCTCCTTCCAACCGAGGTGGCCTAATGACTGCTATGGTCCTCTTGTGGGTTTTTATGGGCTTATTTGCTGGTTATTCCTCTGCAAGATTGTACAAAATGTTCAAGGGCACAGAATGGAAGAGGAATACTTTGAAGACTGCATTTATGTTTCCTGGTATACTTTTTGCCGCCTTCTTTGTCCTGAATGCACTGATTTGGGGGGAACAATCTTCTGGAGCGGTGCCTTTTGGTACAATGTTTGCCCTTGTCTGCTTATGGTTTGGTATATCAGTTCCGCTGGTATTTGTGGGTAGTTATCTGGGCTTCAAGAAACCAGCCATTGAAGACCCCGTAAAGACTAACAAAATTCCTCGGCAGATACCAGAGCAGGCGTGGTACATGAAACCAGTTTTCTCTATTCTTATTGGTGGAATTCTTCCATTTGGGGCCGTTTTCATCGAACTCTTTTTCATCTTGACATCAATATGGTTGAACCAGTTCTACTACATCTTCGGATTCCTTTTTATCGTGTTTGTTATTCTCTTGATCACGTGTGCGGAGATAACAATCGTTCTCTGCTACTTCCAGCTGTGCAGTGAGGACTACCACTGGTGGTGGAGATCATATCTAACTGCTGGTTCCTCTGCTCTCTACCTTTTCCTCTACTCAGTCTTCTACTTCTTTACGAAGTTGGAAATAACAAAGTTTGTCTCAGGTTTCTTGTACTTTGGGTACATGATCATTGTCTCGTATGCTTTCTTTGTCCTCACTGGAACAATTGGCTTCTATGCTTGCTTCTGGTTTGTTCGGAAGATCTACTCCTCCGTGAAGATCGACTAATCTGGAAGACGGATTAAAAAAAGATGACAGGAAATTTTCCCTATGAGAAGGATTGCTTTCTAGACAGCTTTCTCCTTATAAAGATGATAGGAAATTTTCCCAGTCTCTAAAAACATTCTATTTTTTGTGATGGTAGCTTAGGGCTTGGCATGTTGTTTCGACTAGGAAATTGTAAGATGTTTTTGAACTGTACTTAGTGGTGTTTGTACAAGATATGCTTAAACCTTCATCTAGATGTCCTGTTACTTCCATATGTCCTACACAACCCAAACATTTACTTCTCTTAACACTCAGCAATTTGATTAGAAGCAATTAACTTTTTGGAAAAAAAAAAAAATCCTGTTTGTAGATTTCTACCCCACCCAATTACATGAAGTTCTTACATTCATCGTAATACAAAACAAAATATGCTTACCATTTTCTAATGGACATCCCTTCAATTAAGTAACTAGATCTTTTGTTCCCTACTAGGTTTTTGTTTTTTGTTTTTGGCTGAAGCTCGTTTGTTCTCCAGTGGAAAGGGAAAGGGAAATGGAATTGTTGCTTCATAATCTCGTGAACTTGTCCCGCTTCACCTTCAACCTTGTCGTTTTCGTATTGTGGAAATACTCTCGAGGACAGAATTTCCTCAGTTGCCGACAATTAGTGCAGTAGTGGTTGGGCAAAAGTCAAAAATGATTTTGAGAAAAGATGCCCAATAAAAGACCTAGCTGCTTTACCCTGTGGGGTGCCAAGCAGTACATGTAACATGACAACAAATTAGAGGATTAAATTTCAATTTTGGCCCCAAAAATGCTCACTTTACTCTCTAAACAAGTATCACAACTCACACTAGTGGTCCCGAACTTTACAAATGTTACACTTTCAATCCATCCCTTACAAAACCGTTAAAAAATAAAAATAAAAAAATTTATCATGAGGTGCACATGATGCTTTTAATGAGTAATTTGGTAAAACTAATATATTAATTTTAATTTTGATCTTAAAGAATACCGAGTGTCTCACTTTCTGCCTTAAATTTTCAATGTCACACTAAAGTCCCTAAGCTTAAATAAAAAAGGTTTAGCTTTTGGAGAACAAATATTGTTTTTTAAAACAGAATTGCTTTCTAATGGCATCACCATACCCCAACATAAATAGCTAATGCAAATATGAGGATGTCGACATTTTTTTTTCCTTCTTCTTCGATAACTGGTATATCTTCATTTGATGTATAACTTTTACATAAAAAACTAGTATTCAGTCAACATATCTAGAAAATTAGGTTATATAACTTTTTGGAAGTCCAAAACTCAACCCAAGAAACAGGGAACAAAGAAATGCATCTGAGCCTTCTATGCACTGTAAATTGTCAAGTTAATCGCTCAAAAAGTCCAAAACCCATTAATCTATCCTCCAGAGAGGAAGAACACTGCGGTACTCCACGCACTGAAGCTTGGATTTAGTAGAGTTTCTGCATTATGAAATAGCTGCTCTCAACCTCGAATGAACCCGATACATGGTTAGGCAATGTAACCGAACTATGAAATTCTGGGAGAGCATATGAAGAGTTCAACCAACTCGGAGTCGAATTAGCAGAAGGCCCGAATTCAGCAAAACTGGGTACACAACTTTCAGCATTGGAACAATAAATTATCTTCCATGGAAAAAAAAATGCTGAAAACAAAAATGACCCCACAGAAAGAATTCATTATTATACCAAAGAACCACAGGAAGTTGAAAGAATTACGACAGTACAAGGTTTTGAGTGTTGGATATACGTACTGCTGAACTAAAAACGATGAGTATGATTAGCAAGTCACTCTAGATCAGCTTGAGCATGGTCTCAATTTCCCATTTCTCTGCCTGCATATTGTCAAGGAAGATGGCGCAATTAGTAAACCACGCTAACAAAACAGATAAAGGGATGAGGATGAAATCAGGGATAAAGAATTGATAAGCAAACCAGAATGAATCTTTCTTTTCTTGTGCAAGCAACTCTTCGAAAGAAATGCCCGAATATTCTGTATCCGAGCTCTCCATCAACTCTCCCGATTTGGCTTTCATCTCCATGCTAGTGCCAATTTCAAGCATCTAAAACATGAAGCAGAAAAGTTTGGTTCGTACAGTAGATTCCATAATGAAAACCAAAAGCTTCATCTTGGTAAATAAATGGGGAAGAAAGAGTTCTCAAATAATGGGATACAAAGGAGCCAGTCTTCATGAATCTTCAGACTTAAATAAGCAACTTCTATAAGTAGCTTTTCAAAAACTATGAAGAAACTCCATAATATATTGGCATTATCTAATAAGGGAGAAAAAGTACCTTCTTGTATGCTGGTGAAAGTTTAAGTTGTTGTTGGAGCCAATTATAAACAAAGGCATCCTCTTCCAGTCTCTTTTGTTCTAATTCCAGTTTATATATCTGAAATATGAATGAACAAACCAATTAAAACAAACAAGATGTGCAATAGGGAAAATGCAATATTTCTTCACTAACAAATTCCAAAACATTGTTGTATTATAACCTGTTGACGAAGACGATCAAAGGAAGACCTGTCGGCCTTGAACAGTAGAGCCTTTGTTATTGTGAACTTGCGCTGGATGACATCAGCCCTTCCACAGAAAAAGATACCAAGTTAAAATCTTAAAGCCACATTACAAAATTGAGGCTAAAAAGAAGCAAGTTGTAGAACAGAGACACAAGGACAAGGGTCAAAAGAAAGTTGAAAATCTGAACTTTGCAAACGACAACCATTTTGGCAAAGAACAAAAGAATCATGTTTAATGCTTGCAGGGATTTATATAGTACATAACAGTTCAAAAAAATAATAAAAGGGAAAAGATTTCATGGCATACTTGTGCTGTAACTCATTTTTAGCCTCCACCAAACAATTAGCAAACTGTCCGACCTGCATGTGTGGAAACATTGAGGATTACGACATTGTAGGCTATATGTCTTAACCACCTTATGCAAGCAATTGTCATTACCCAAAAGAAAAACTAAAAAAGAAAACCCAGCAACAAGAGAAGTCATTTAAAGGTAATTCAATCAGACTAGGGGAACGAATCAATCTCCCTCAAATTTCACCTTTTATTTTCAAACTAAATTCCAGCTATTGTAATGTAGTATCGAAAACTTTTCTTTTCCATAACAATGTTCAAGTCCCCCTAAACTTATAAGTTAACAAAAAGACAAGTCTATAAATAAGCTTTTGGTAAAGTTTTCAGACTTTCTAATGCGAGACTGAAACAAAAGCCTTCCAGCAAAGCAGAAAAAAGAAAATAGTTGCAGCTCCATCGAGAGATTGATTATTTTCATAGTCTCATTCTTGATATCATAGCGGGAAGGATTCTAATCGGCCAACGGGTCCACTTACATGACATTTAAAACTCTTTCCTTGCCATTTCTTCCTACCTCTCACTTCTTCAAAATCTAGAATTTAATGGCAAGAACCACAGAATTCTAGCTTTTAGAAGTAAAATCACACTTAATCTCTCCAAACTGTATCATTTCATATAACCCTACATTACAAAAGATTTACAAACCCCACAATCTTCCTTGTGATTTCTTTCTACGAAAAAAATCTTTTCTAGCTTATTCCAACTTTCCAAATACACGTCCATAACTAAGCTTTTCCCCTTTCTCTTTACACAATACTAAACAATGAACAAAGGAACAGCAATGTTTTGTTTTGTTTTGTCTTTTTTGTTTTTTTTGTTTTTTTTTTTTTGGGATGAAACAGCAGTGTTTTATGTGCACAAGAAAAGAACGGAATAATCTCATTATCTTTACATAGTAAGTTCTTAGTCTCTACTCTCTAGCAAGAAAACCAAGAGAGATTATTATTAAACTAGTTACTCTCCAATGCTATACTTCAAATGTTCATAAAAATTTTAAAAAAACAAATCATCACAAGATTTCATAACATAATTCGTTACAGCTAAAATTCAACAAGATCAATTTTTTATGCTTCCGCAGATACTATAAAACCAAAACTGAATGGCAACAATGAACACCATATATATATATATATAGAAGCACCTGAGCAAGTGTCAATCCCTTGGAATGGTGACACTTCATGAGCTCATCATACTGTTGCTTGATCTTCCTCTGCGTCAAACTACTTGACGATGTAAACGGGTACAAACAAACCAGCTCCTCCTTGCCCTGACAACCCGGACCCGAATTTCCCTCTTCGCCTTTGGGGTTCGCGCTCTTCTTCTTGTTCCTCTTTTTCTTCTTCTTATATGCTCTCTGATCCCCACCACCCGCCCCATCCCTTTCCTCCATAAAACCCGACCCGGAAGAATCCGAATCCTGGTTGCCCGTTCCGCTCTTGAACAGGGTCTCCCATTTGGGAGAATCGGAGGGCAAAATCTCCAGAAGCAGAGAACGGGTCAAATGGGCCGAGTCGTTTTCGTGTGCTTTACCCGACGGGTCGCTCTCGGTCTGCGTTTGGGTCTGGGTCTGGTGGGTCGGTTGTTGCTGAACTTGCTCTGTTTTTCGGTTGGATTTTCCGTAGATGGCGAAGAAGACGAAGAGAGAGAAGGATGTGATGAAGAAGAAGAAGAAGCAAAAGGAGAACATGGGTGTGTGAATTTGGGAAAAAAAGCGGTGTGTTGAGATTGAGAAATTAGAAACAAAGGTTGGATAATATGAATGTGAAGCCGCCATTGAAACGCGTCATTTACAGTGAAAAATACTCTCTTTTTTTTTTTTTTATTTGCTGGTATTAGTATTGCTTTGGCAAATCTAAAACTGGGTGCGTTTGTTTGCGGGCTTTTGAGTTTAGATAGGTTTTTTCTTTTTCTAAAAAATAAAAAATTTATGAATCTAAATTTTTATTCATTATTTTAATAAATATTATTTTATTAATATAATTATTTAATTAAAAAAATTATAAATTATAAATAAAAATCTTAATTCACTCATTTTTAAAGAGTATTTATCAATTTTTTTGTCCCTAGTGAGTGAGCTAAAAAGTAAGAGAAATGCTTCTGTTTACTTTAGTTTAGTAGTCACCTGCTTTTAAGGTTCTGTTGGCGATTTGTGTCTTTTTAATTGGGTGTGTGTGAACTATAAGAGCACTTCCACATTACGTGTGAAAAACGAGATTTTTTTAATTAATGTAATAATAATTATGTACACACAAAAGTAATTAATTATCTCCATTGCTCAACTCACTCACGGTTTTCAGGTGAAATTTGTTTATTTATATAAGGTTTTTCAATTTTTGAGTTGAAATTGCACCGTTCGATTTTAGTATAGAAGTTTGCATAACATATTTATATTTTAAGGGTTTTTTTTTTTTTTTTGGGAAGACACTTTTGGAGATAAATGAGGTGCTTTTATATTCCAAAAAGAAAAAAATTGAAACAATGAGTTGGAATTTGGGATTAATATTGCTCCATAGTGCAAATCCTTCCATCAATGACTTTGCTTTCTTTTTTTAGAAAAAAAAAAAAAAGAAAGAAAGATATGATGATGATTTTTGCTACAAAAGATAAGATGATGATTAAAGTTGATATAGTTGTACTTTTCCTTTTTGAGAAACAACCGTATAAAATCAGTTCCAAACTCCAGAGACGCAAGGGATATTGCGTTGTTGTAGATTACTTGATTGTATTTGTCACCTAGTTTAATGCCCTATTATAAGGTTCTAATATTTGACCATTGAATGCGCCATATAATTGTTCAACTCCGTAAATTTTTAGTTTCATTCTTTTTAACACGTTCTAAGGGCACCATTTCATCTTCGTTAATGTCATCTTCAACTAATAATATATCACTATAATAATAATGCTAAAAAAAAACTAATAATATATCACTAGTCTAAATGGCGTAGTGACCTTCCTCTAACTGTAATGGGTCAAATTTGTAGTAACCAACGAAGCTACGCATTAGTAATTCACCCCCAAAAAAAAAAAAAAAAAAATAGTCACAAGTGACATTTTGTTGTGACACAAGAACTTGGTGAATTCAATTTTCTAGTCTTAAAAATTGTATATTATCCATCTACAAACAATTCACATCACAGGATACTAAACGGCAGAGATTTAAGTAATGCCGAATGGGAAACCAAAAAATGACAAAAACATTAAAGAATGCACGCTCCAATTGGTGCAGGCAGTGGAAATGGGGATATAAGTACGAGTCTAGTGCACAAATTTATCGTAATTTTTCAACTTCAATATTCAAAATTTATAAATTCCAACTTAAACTTCACACATTATCATATTCCTAAGTTCGTAAATTTTAACGTAAAATTTACAAATTATCATATTTCCGGCACAGTATCTCTGCACCATAAAAGTTCCCTATAAATGCTCCTCAGTGCCTGAATCTTGCTCGATATATCAAAGACAATGAGCATGGAATTATTACTTCGGATACTTTTCTACAAGAACAAGCAATGGAACAATTGCTCCCAACAAGTTGCACAAGAATGAAACCTTAAAATTACTGGAAGCCAGAAGCTTTCCATAATCTGAAAACTAAAAGAATTTCTACACATGGACTCCTTCGGTGTCGTCTCAATGTGCATCCGACCACACTTCTCTTTTCCACCTTTCTATAACATGAAGGGAACAAATCGAAACGATAGCAAGTATGTACATACAGCTTTACTCACAATCATCTTCAAGAGCTCTTTAGGCTTTCAACCACGTGGGTGTGTTGCATATGTTTTGTACAACTTCACCTAGGAAAAAAGCCAACGAATGGTTGCAATGGCCTTACATGTATATAGTAGATTAACTTACTGCAAAAATTAACTGAAGTTGCTGTATTGCAAGCAGTAGAGAAAACAAAATGAGGCATTTCGTTTGGATGTTCGGAGTCATCAAGTGCAGATGGCCTCCACAGAGAGTTTTTTCATGACACTAGGACATGGATCACCTCCAAACATTTCGGCTGCTACAGTCACCGAGCAGGAGTTCTGCCCAACGCAAAGCTGCGGGAAAGCAATTAAACCACATAAACAATTATGCAGAAAGGAAAAAGAAGGTAGGATTGCCACAACAAGACCCAAAGTTGATGCAGGAAAGCAATTAAACCAGATAAACAATTAAGTAGAAAGGAAAAAGAAGGTAGGATTGCCACAACAAGACCCAAAGTTGATGCAAGATACAATTGCATACCCTTTCAAAAGCATCATATGAATGGTGAGCATGACAGCTTCCTTCGCGGAAACTTCCACAAGCCCCTTCTGGTGTTCCAAAGCTAGCAAACTTTATCTTTGAAATTTTCTGCCCGGCCCCACAAGACAAATGTGCTTTAGGCCTCAAAGGTTTATCGACTTTACCCGAGGATTGCATTTGCCAATTCATTAGCGTTGGTTGCCACTCATAGATATCAGCACACACAGTATCAACATCCCTTCTAACCAAAAAGACTCCATTGGGGTCTCCACCCCATTCTTCAAACACCACCAACAAATTGCCTGTTGGCTTAAGCCATGATTTGGGAACATGGTACCTGGAATAATTAAAAATAGTCGGTTTTGTTAAGCTTACACAAAAAATATCAAAAGACCAAGATAAAGTTCCAGTTTTCAATTACCATCTTTGTGAAGCATCCCCACAGTTACTTAAACATTTCTTTTCATTGTACGTTCCCGCATAGTCACAGCCACCGCAACTGCCCTGTGCTTTGTAAGCAGGCCAGTAACGACCAAGACTTTGACCATTAATCCATATTTGACCTTTTCCCATGCTGCCCATATCTAAAGCTAAGGGTGCATATCCAGCCGGAGCATCAAAACTTGTCTGCAACCAAAAAGATGTCAAAATCAAATCTGTTACCGTGGAAGCTCTAACAAAAAATCTGAGTAGTTTTTCTATCATCTTGGATAAGTAACCAATGAGGTTTCTTTAAGTTTGAGATACTCACTTTAAACCATGTCAAAGGTTGCTTCCGCGCTACTAGGGACCCTTGAATCCAGTCAACAGAAGAACTCCCAGTGAGGGAATGAAGACTCAAGGCTTCTCCTCTAAGACCAACCTGATGAGAAAAACATACCGTTAAATGCATTTCTAGCATCTAAGGGAAATGAGAGAAGTCAAAAGAAAACCGACCTTATAAGACCATTTCTGCCATGACAAGTCTCTTCTACCCTCATTGAGACCATTCAATGTAACTGGACCAAGAACACCAGCATTCCACGTCTCAAAATGTGGACCGACATTCTGAACTCAAATCAAATGTAAGCAAATTTCAGGTCTAAACTGCCATGGGAATACAAATATGACCTTAAGAGAAGGAAGAGAAACACAGAGAGAGAGAGAGAGAGAGAGAACAAACCGGAAGACCAACAGCAATACTTAGAAGTGCAATTGTGTTGATACCAGCTCTCAAGTTCACGCCCTTACTCAATGTTAATTTCGGGAATTCTAAACTTCCATAAGAAGTACCTGCCAAAAGTTTAAGAAATCGCACGTTAAAACTAAGTAATATCACAAAATGATTAGACCAGAAACACCTTTTAGCCAAAACAATAGTCTACTATTAGCTGAAAAAATAAAAAAGATTTATGCCTATTATGTTTTCAATGAAGTGCCAAAAATATGATGGCTAGTGCCTACCTGCTAGTTGGCCATTGACAAAAACATGCAAAGCATGACCGGCTGATGAGACTGTTAGTACTGGATATTTCCCGCTTCTCAAAAATTCTTCACTGGGGTCAATCTTAACACTGGGAATCACAATGGAATCAAGACAGAAAATGTCATAATCCGTGAAAAACACTTTCTTAGATGCAAAAGGGTCAGAGCATGTTTATGTTACTCACTCTGTCATGTACCACAGATAATCAGAAGCATCTCTGGTGGTATTTATCTGCTCCAGCAACCCAGAAACGGTGAATGAAGTTTCTTCATAAGAGGCTGTCTGTTCATTGTATGCCTGCCAAGATAATCCTCCATGTATAGGAACACGGGTCATTTTCATCGTTGAACTTTGTGCGCCAACCTGTATAGTATATTGGTAAAAATATCAGTTTCTTTCTATAGATCAAAACACGCCATGACGTTAATAAAAAATCATATTCTCTAACCCTTGCAGTGTTGTACACCGTGTTTTCGCAGTCAGGTAGAATGCTGATAGACCAAGGAGGCAAATTGTAATGCATATTCCCAAAGGAAACTTTTGCAAACGAATTTGGGTTGTAATTTGCAAGGAAAGCAGCACAAGCTCCGGATTTTGATTTAAATACATGAGCCTGAAACGTTACAGTGGTTTCAAAGAGTAAGCCTTTTACAGTGGTTTCAAAGAGTAAGCCTTACTTCCATACAAAATTTGTAAATCATAATCTTCTCTTACAGAACTAAAGTCCAACCTGTTCATAGTTTCCAAGTTGTGTTACTGTGGGATCTCCAGATACTAAAGCTGGTTCACACAGTTTTATTGCTCTGTGCAAATCTTTTAAATGACCCCATTTAGGTTGCCTCAAAAGTCCTACATAAAAAAGGGGGGAAAATAGGAATAATCAGATTTTTAAGCTAAACACAAAGAAACTAGGATTTTCACTCTTCACTAATAATATTCATAATTTCATATTTCATATTCAATAGTAATTTCCAACGTCCAATATTTTCTGGACTGGACGTACCATATTCATCTAGAGGTGCATCATAATCATAGCTAGTAGCAATGAACGGGCCACCAGCAGTTCGGCCGAAATTTGTTCCTCCATGGTACTGTAATAATGAACACAAGAGAATAAGAATAAACTGAAAAAACTTATCAAGACATTCATTTTTGAAAGGCAATTAAGATGAACATCATCAGTACCATGTAATAATTAATGAAAGCCCCTCCCTTCTGTATAAACCTAGCAACTGCAAAGGCCAAGTCTTCTGCTGGTCTTTTAGGAACTGGACCACCAAACTCAGTATACCTGTATGCAAAACAAGGTAAATAAAAGATATAAAAGAAAGGAAAAAAAAACAAAAAAAAAACAAAAAAACAAAAAAAAACAATTATATAGTTCCTAAAGCAAACAATCATGAAAATTTACCAGGCAGTCCACGCTTCAGTCCACATTTTAGGTTTATAAGCCTTGTTCGGAGAGAAGTAATCACAATAGAATCCATTGCAGGCATTGATCTGTTGCAGGGTAGGGAGAAAAAAAAAAGAATAAAAAAAGAGAGCCAACAATTTAGATATATATATATATATATAATATGTATATTTATTTATAATTAATTCATAAACACTGCACTAGAACTAGAAATACGGCAGACTCCAAGATAAGTTAAGGGTTTGAGATTTATTTATTCATAGGCGCCACACTAATTTTAAAAGGATACTTCATTAAACAAAGAAGTCCTTTTTTAGTGGAAAAAAGAAGCTCAGTAAGTTACCATCAAGAAAAAAGCTCTCCAAATGCCAGAAGGGAATTAAATAATAGCAAAAGTGCAAGAGACATGAGAGTGAAACAGGAAAGCACGGCCATGTGCAATGAGAAATAATAATTCATTTCACCCCTAAAAAAAGAAATAATTATTCATTTCATACACGAGAGCAACATGGAGACACCACATCACTTCAGAAACAACCCCACTAAGGCTGAAGCACCTTAAATCAACAAAACAATCAATTTGTACCCAAAATAAAAAGAAATCATAATAATAGTAACAATCAATTTGTACAACATAAACATGGCAAAAAAAAAAAAAAAAAAAAAAAAAAAAAAAAAAATTTAAAAAAAAAAAAAAGATGAAAAAGTTGAAAGATACTTACAATGGGATCAGGGGCGTCATCTTGTTTACACATAACCCAAGGCACACCGGTGCCAAGTCCAACAGCCATATGAGCTGCCCAATTTGAGTATGCCTTCCCAGGAGCTCCAAGTTCATATTCCATTGGACCATATTCATTTTCAATCTATCACACAATACATAAAAAATAAATAAATAAATACTTGATTTATAATGTAATGCACCCAAATGGTACTTGAGAAAGGCTAGAAAAAATGGGGCACTTCTTATTAGACAAACCTGGGATAAAATTATTGGACCACCTTCACTGGCAAACAGCCTTTCTGCTTTCATCATGTTCACAATCTTTCTTGTGAATTTTTCCATTTGGGCCTTCATTATGGCAATTTAGAAGTCAGGTTTAAGCAGAGTTAAAGATTTGATTTCTTTATATTAAAATAGTAATAATAATAGGAAGAAATGTAAATAGACGATTAAAGTTTCCAAACCTTGAAAGGTCCATTGTCTGTTCTAAATCTGATACCGGGAATGTACTTCAACCACACAGGAAAGCCTCTGCAAATACGCGTATAACTTTAGGTTAGCTTCAAATAATCCAAGAAATACCCAAAAGTGAAAAAAAAAAAAAAAAAAACTTTGTTTTTAATATATTTATATTATTATTTTTACCCAAAGTTCCATTCAGCGCAAACATAAGGACCAATCCTGAGATGCATATAAAGGCCTGCTTGCTGAACCAGCTTGACAAACTTAACCAAATCATAGTTTCCCTCAAAATAATACTGCAAAAAGAAAATAAAGATTAGAACTTAAATGATAAAAGTTGCATGTTCCGAAAAAACTAGGCACGTAATTTACAGAAAAAAAAAATACTTTTCCAGGTGAAGGTTCATGCCCATTCCAGAAAACATAAGTCTGAATCACATCTAGACCTCCATCTTTAGCCTTCTGAATAAGATCTGGCCACATCTAAGAGAAACCAAAAATAAAAAAAAATGAAAAACCTCTTAAGAAAATTCAAAAATGGAAAATAAAGGAGACATTGGAGGAGTAATATTGTTATTAATGTTATATTACCTCAGGAGTGCTTCTTGGGTAATGAATGGATCCAGAAATGAGGATTCTTCTCTGGCCATTGATGACAATAGCCTTTGAATCATAAGAAACAGAGGCTGAAACAGAGCAACCCCAGAGAGAAAACAACACCACTACTAATAGTAAGACGCCATTATTGCGCATTGCAAGCTTCTTCAAGCCCATGACATCAAAACCAAAATGAAAAATCTCTCTTCTTTGTTGAGAAGAGCTCCAACAAAGCAATGCCCTTTTTGGATAAATTTATATTCTTTGTTTCTCACTCACTTTATTCTTTAGAGAGAGAGAGAGAAAGACAAGAAAACCCAGCTGGGAATGTCTTCTCTGCTGCCTTTTACTTTTTCTTTCTTTCTCTGTTCCCTTTTGTTGGTTTTGAGTGGGAATGGAAAGAAATGACTGTGGAAGAGAAAATGAGAGAGAAAGTGAGAGAAAATGGGGGAGAGTTTTCAGACTAATGAGTTAAGTAAGTATGGGGGTGTGCTTAATGGCTGTTTATTTTGGCCAAAATGAAGATGCTTTGGAGCTGCTTTTAAACACTGAGAAATGGAGGTATGTGGGACCCACTTTTCTAAGGTCCTTTTGGGACCCACACTTTGGCCTCACTCACATTGTCCGATGGATCAGTAATATATAATAATTTCCATTTTCCTGCTTAATTTCTTTCTTTTGTTTTAACGGAGGGAAAAAGGAAAGTTGCCTATTTATTTATTTGAGGATAATATTTGTGAAAGTTAATTTAAGGTGGTAATGGCGCGTTTGTCTGTTTGCTAAAAATAAGGGCATTTTGCTTAAAGCGTGTTCTTTTTTTTTTTTTTTTTTTTTTTTTTTTTACCACATGTCATTTTTTTTTTTTTTTTTTTTTTTTTTTTCTTTGAACGCAAGATGAACGTGTTTAGAATTTATTATTTTATTTTTTATATAAAAATAAAAATAAAAACGTTTTTAATCTCAAATAAAATAAAAATGAAAACGAAAATTACCTATTGTTTATTTTCTTTTACTCAACTTAATTTTTGGTGTCTAAAAGGTCAAAATCAATTCCGAATAAGGTAATTAATATTTATTTTTGGTGCAATATTATTACATACGAATCATTAAGGTGATTTCTTAACTTTTTAAACTAAACTTAATTTTAGTGTGCAATGATAGAAATCAAATCCGAATAGCTGTTGGGTATAATTTTGTGGGGCGGTGCATTCACTTATGCCTTAGGCGCGTGACAATGTATCTTTCAGTGTATTTTACCTCAGAATAAATATATGCTTGGGTCGTCAAAAGAGAGAACAATAATAACGTGTACGTCAAAGTCACGGATTAGTAATGTTGGAGTCACCCTAGAAGTCTAGTAGGCTTAACCTCTTTTTTTTCTTTTTTCTTTTTTTTTTTCTTTTTTGACTTGTGGCATTTGTCGAAATAGGACGGAAAAATATCATTATCGGAGCTGGTTTGTTATTTCAAAAAATGTTTGTGCATGAGCACAAATTATTTCATACGAATGTTGTTAATTATAAAATATTCCTTATAAATGATTAAAAAAAATCTTAGCTGGTCAGCTTTTTGCACATATTAATATTGAAAAATGTTAAAAGAGAACTAGTGTTAAATATCATCATTAATAAAAGGTGATTAATCCTACCTTATTTAGCAGGTGGTGACATTTCTCATTATATGAAATATTAATATTAAATAGTCCAAAACTTAAAAAATCCAAACAAAGAATTGGATATTGAAGGGAATGTTTTTGTATTTAAAATAAAGTATTTTAATTTCAATTTTACTATAGTTAAAAATTCTCACAAAAAATTACATTTAATTTTTTCTACTACAGTTAAAAATTCTCACATAAAATTATATTTCAGCTCAAATTAAAAATTTAAATTAACGAACTAAACGAAACCTAAGTCGGTGCTTTTGAAGAAAAACAACTTTTTTTTAACTATTGTAATCATTTTACTTCTTGACTATCTTTTTTTTTTTTCTATCAAGAGACAAATAAACCCATGTACGTATTCCATTGATGCAAAAAATTTCCTTAATTGTTGATAATGATGGTATACCGAGTATCAGTAAAGATCCATAATTTAACATTTACAAAATCATAAATAATTATGATTGAATGCTTTGATTGACACACCGACAAATTTGGTCGAATGCATAGCATAATAACCAAAAAAAAAAACATTTTAAGAAAAAAAAAACTAAGCAAATTTGGTTGATTGTTATGGAGTTTAGTTTTGCAAAGTTGCCAATAGTGGACCAAATGGTTGGTTCAATTACTCCTATACTAATACATGAGTAAACAAAAATGTCGAATACCTCATTTTCGAACCATCTCATCTTATTTGAGGCACGTGTAAAACTAATTACATACTTGGACAATTTGGACTAGTATATATATATATATATATATATATATATGTAGTAACATTTTCAAGAAGTTCATGGATTGAGATGATTACACGATGAGCATATTGAAGAAAAAAATTGTAACATTACTTTTCATAGCAAAAAAAAAAAAAAAACATATTGACAACAAAAATCTGAATTATATGGTCCTGGATGATGGTAATGTTAGGATTTATATTGTATTTGACTTTTATTTTCCTCTGTAAGTTAGCGTGTAATGAGGGCATGAGTAGTAAATGGCTACATATAGTCAATTAAATAAATATGACAGCTTTTTTTTATTGCGATAATTAATTCTACAACTTCCACCGTATTTGCTTAAAACGCAACTACCAAACACTGTTGGACCATCAGATGGTTCTACTTGATTTTTCCTCATTTAATTCGATTAAATACACTTAAAACAATGTCATTGCGATTCATTTTGGTGGTCTAGGGAGTTTTTTTTTTTTTTTTTTTTTCATCTGAGTTTAATTTGCTTAGTCAAAATATTCAACTCAAGTGGTATAATATACAAGGTCTCTTTTATATTTATCTTACGCTCGAGCTTGAATTTGTAGTAATAAATAGATAATCAATGATGAATGTTTGTGAATTAGTAACTTAAAATCAAATCTCACTTTCACCAAGCCCATAAATGGTTTTTACATAATAAAGAGATATAATTATCTCATGTTATGCTTGCGATTTGCGAGGGAAATACTGAATATGAAAAACACTCTAGACCGTATAGAATACTAATACATGTTCTGTTTTGTTTATAAACTATGTATTATAATGATATACTGTAAAGTTTTGGGAAATCTTTCATGTTCAGAAATCATAGTTAATTTTTCTTTTCTTTTCTTTTTTTTCGTGAAGTTAGAAATCATATTGATTGCTTACTTGCCGGAGGGATGGAGAGAAAGGAAAACAAATAAAAAAAATAGTGGATTTTAAACAGTATTCATTGGCATTTTATGTTGCATGTACTATAAATAAGTAGAAACAAAGCAATATATATATATATATCTATATACGTACCTACCGCCCCACATTTCCAAGATTGTTCAACGCCAAAATCTTCATTTTTCTATAGAAACTATCCTTTTTATTTTAATAATAACAAGTATTTTTTTGCGTTCCCATATTATTAATATTCAAGTGTATTTCTGAACGAGAGTTCAGAAATACACTTGAATATACATTGGGTTTTACATATACATTGGGTTGTACGTACCCCATTTGTCAATTAAAAATGGCCAATATTTATACTTGGAACAATATAAAAATGGCCAATATTTATACTTGGAACAATATAAAATTCAAAAAATTTGTTGATATGTTCCCTTAGTGTCGTGGGAAACTAGAACTCTGACGTTTGGTTCATAGATTTAGAATCATTCTCGTTTTACGTGTGTTTTTTATGAGAGAAAACACTGTAGAGAACCATAAATCATGATTCAGAATCAGAGACGAATATAGGAAACAAACATCTCAATCGTCAAAGATGTTAGCAACCTATAAATAAACGCGGTTTCCTATATTTTAATATATTGGGCCATCAATAATTAATTCCAAAACCAGACTAATTAAAAAACTAGCTAGTCTGGTAAATGGAAAAATTTACGGTAAAATATAAATAAAAACATTACTTAATTGCACGTTTTTTATTTCAATGAGATAGAATATTTAAAAATATCTACTGCCATAGAAAATTTCAAACTGGTATTCTTGTTATGTCCAAAGAATAAAAAATTTCCACAAACCATAATAGATACTTGGATAACCCACATAATGGAACATTTTATGAAATTGTTTTAAGCAACCAAAAGAAAAAATTAAAGTGAGAGAAAAAAGTGGGCAAGGATTAGAGAAGGCAGGGAAACTGTGTTTTGAAGCATCAAAAAAGCAGATAAAAGTGAAAAGAGGATGCATATCTTGCACGACAGAACTTCTTATAATGCTCATCATGGCGTTTTTAATGGCCCCAACTAACCATTTTCATTATCCAAAATGTCTTTAACTTTTATTTTAAACAATTTGTGGAGGGCAAATCATGCTTAGATCATGATGTTACATGCATGTGTATATGTTTTTGCCACCGCTTTCTTTGAATAATTAGTCGCCCATGCTAGCTTATTCATTTTTCAGCGTGTTTGAAGCTCGATGTCTTTAAATTGAAAGTAAATCATGGCATTTATTTTCTTGCAATTTTTTATTAATACATTAATATTCTTCTTTATCCAAGATCTAGCATATTCTCTAAACTTTTTTATTTAATATTAAATGGTTAGGTCTCATAAAAGATTAGCACTAATTATAATTAATTATATGATTCATGTAATCACCATATATAATCATGTAATTAGCTTTACCTGTTTTTAAGAATTAATCCTTTGTTAACATAAAATACAAATAATATCTATACATATATTGTCAAACTCTCTAAATTTACCCGAATAGAAACAAAAAGCGCGCGCATTTCAATTACCTTCCCTCCACTACGTCTTCGGCCTTTATTAGGACCTTTCTCCGTTGCAGATGCACCGGACTGCGTGAAGAATTTAAGACTCGTTTAATTTATTGATTTAAATTTTAATTTACGTTAAAATATAATTTTATATAAAAATTTTTTATTTTAATAAAAAAATTAAATGTAATTATTTTTTAAAATTTTTTATTATAACAAAATTTGAATTATAAACTCAAATTAATAAAATGAACGAAATCTTATTAATTTTTAGTGTTGGTGCTTTCAATTTCTTTATTTTATTTTAGTCTTCATTCTTTTTACAATTAAAGTTCTATTATTACAGTATTTTTTGTCATAAAAGTTTGAATTTAATTTTTTTATTATAATATTTTTCTGTCACATTCACAACTCAAACTAAAACTTGAGTTGTGAAACAAAAATACCATTTATTTTTTTCTTATGAAAACGTAAAATATAAATATATTTCTTTCATCTTTTGAGCTGAAATATTTTTTGAAATCATATTTTTTGTTGCTCGAATTCAAGCATTCTTTTAACCTTTTTATACAGGTATTAATTCCGTGCCAACTTCAAAGTCATAAACATAAGCCCTCTTTCTTCAACATCAAAGTCGTGACCATTCAAACAGTTATTACCCTATAATTTTCATTTACCATGAATATTAAGTAATGAAGATCATGAACAACTTAGAGATCATGAATATTACAAGACGGACATATGTTATAATACAATTATACAACAATGTTCCGTCCTAACACCACCAAAAAAATAATAATAATCTGCAGCCAGACATATTTTGTAAGTTTTTTAACAATAAATTTGATCAAAATGATATTTAAATAAAAAAAATTATAGAGTAAAAAGCTCAAGAAATAGTTTCTTAGGGTGATGGGCCTCAAAGTATAACAAAGTACATGTATCATTTTCACGCGCAAAGCTTTAGCATTTGAACTATGAAGCCAAACCAAAAAAAAAATAAAAAATGGTCAAGTAAAGCTGCGGCACCTATGCCAAAGCAGAATGTAATGGAATTTGGCTGTTTTTAATGCAAAACAAAAATCGAAAATCTCTTGTCAGTCCAAAATTATAATAAAAAAAATCAAGTTTATTCATTTGAGTGAAAAACTCAAAAAAATACAACTCGAGTTACAACTTTATTCGAGTTCATGTTCTTTAAGTTTAAACTCGAGTTCAAACTCGAGTTTATGACTAAAATTCAAGTTCAAGTTTCCCCTTCAACTCGTGTTCAGAAACTCAAACTCAAATTAATGAACAATATTTTTTCTATTCTTAAAAATGCTATAACTTTTTCGTTTTAATTCTGATTGAGATGATTTTTTTTATGCGTTGACAACGAAAAGAAGAATAAAACCCGACCCATATACCATATTAAAATTTTTCATCAGCATTGAGTTTTTATTAAAATACTATCTAAATACAAATTCAAGTTTTGACTCACTCAAACACAAACTCAAAAAGATTCTTATCTCAAACTATAACTCAAATGTACACAATCAAATACAAACTCAAATTATAAGTTTAACTTAAATTATAACTCAAATTTAACTCAAAAATTATACTCAAATTAAACTCTAAGAAGAAGCTCTGAATTTTTCTCTCGTCTAATTTACTTTTACTCGTTCCAGGTGTGATGCAGGTTGCACTAGCCACGGAGAGTAACTACACACTCGTCCTGTCATCTAGTTGTTGCAGACCTGCAGCGGGCTTCGTTTCCAAAATTTTGTGAGTGTTTAGAACAGTTTTTAAAAATAATTTTTTTATGTATTTTGAGAAGTAAAAAATAAAATGAAAATGTAATAATGTTTATTTAATAAATATTTTAAAAGTGAAAATAAAAATAAAAATAATTATAATAATTTTTGTAAAGGAATTAGAAAATATTAAAGTTATTTTCACTTTTTTGTTTTTATTTTTTAGTACTTATCAATAATATTATAATATATTAATTAATAAATATGATTTTATTTTTTTATTATATTTAAAATAATATCTTAAAAAATTAAAGAAACGCAATTTCAGAATCGGTATTTTCAAAACAATCTCATTTTTTACTTTTTATTGAAAGTAAAATTATTTTAAAATTAATTCCAAATGAGCTCTAGTTTCTTAGTTGTTGTTGTTTTTTTTTTTTGAATTTCATACGTTGAATTATTTTTTACTGTTGCTTTGCTCATTAAATTAATTTTCTAACGATAAAACATGTGAGTATTGACTTTAAAATTTGCAACATAAGCTATAGAAGTATAGATTAAATTGTTAAACAATAGTAATTTAAGTTCAGAGACGTAAGACAAATATTTTAACAAAAATTTAATGGTTTAGAAACGTTTTTTTTTACTGAACAAGTGTAATTTATTTTTTATGTAAACAATGCTTGCACTTTTAGTAATGGTAGGAGCTGAAGGGTGAAATTTTTTATATTCTCAAATTACTTTTAAAAAAATTTATTAGTTTGTATTATTATCAAATACTTTGGACTTTATTGCATCATTTTGGGCGAAGTACTTGCAAGAGTTTTATAAACAACACCAAACTAGACCAGGATTCTTCAAATCAACTAGTCAATATATTAACCTGTTTAGTTCGTTGATTCGAGTTTTTAATTCGAGTTGAGATGTGATTTTATGTGAGAACTTTTTACTGTAGCAAAAAAGTTAGATGTGATTGTTTGTGAGAGCTTTTTACTGTAGTAAATTCGAATTCTAAACTCGAATCAGCGAAATGAACGAGGCATAATTATTAAAAAGACAGTCAAGATATTTTTCAATTGATATCAACAATCAATCTTACGAGTTTAGAGTAGCTATAAGCATGTGTAGTTACTGAAGAATGTAAAAATGAAAATATATAGGCCCGTTTATTTCATTAATTTAAGTTTAAAATTTAAATTTTGTTATAGTAAAAAACTCTCAGAAACAGTCGCATGTAATTTTTTTACTATAATAAAAAATTTTCATATAAAATCACATCTCAATTTAAATTAAAAATTTAAATTAACGAATTAACCGGGTTTAAGACTAAATATGGGCAGGATTATAATAATTATTAATTAGATATATAGATATATATATATATAGGATGAGAATGGCTAATGATGTTTGTTTGGTATAAGCGTGTGGACACAAAAGCCTTTCGGTGAGTTTTCTGGTCCTGTCCTTGTATGTCAGGAGTTGGTGCCACACAGCCATGACCCATGTGCTCCTAATTTTTATCACCTCTTTCTCTATTATCTATGTTTCATTAGGTTGCACAAATAGAAATGCGTCTTTTTTATTTTTGTTTGAAAGAAGTTAAAAACTCTTAAATAAAATCAAATTTTAATTTAAATTAAAAATTTGAATTAATAAATTTAATAATAAATTTATTTATTTTTTTTCTTAATGGACAATAAATTAATAACTCAAATTAAAAATTTAAATTAATGAATTAAACGAGATCTTTATTTATTTATTTTCTTAATGGACAATAAACTAGTTTCGATATAATGGTGCACATTAGAGTTGAAAAAACGAATAACCAAAAAGACTGTTTTCAAGCAATTTTTATAAAAATATGTAAAAGGTCAACATCATTATGCACATTACAGTGACGTACCTCTAGAGTTTCTTACATAATTTGGACTTTAATATATGAGAGTAGATAGCACATTTGTTGTAATTGTTAATAAAAATACTTTTAATTTAAAAAGAAGATGGTAAAGACAAAAAATTAGTTTACTTACTAACCAAACACAATAAATATTATGTTTTTACTATCGATGAAAACAATGTATATAATATAGAGCTTTATATGAATAAATTCAGTAAAATCCAATTTTGATAAATCAAGTTATTTGATGAAACTTGGTAAATCTCATATTTAGCAAATTTGGTCTTAATTTGACTTATCAAATCCAATAATGAGATTTATCCCAAATTTTCTCTTTTATCTATGGCCAAATATCAAACCCACCTCTCAAAATGAGCATTCACTTCACACTAATATCTTCACAATCAAATTATCTTTATTTTTCGCATTTCTTGTCTGCTTAAGTAATTGCAGACCACGTGATCTTTTCATTATACGCTAATATAGTGACAACAACTAATATAAATGATGAATGAAGATTTTAAGCCGGTGGTGTTCTACAATTATCTATTTTCTTGTCATGTTATTCAGTTTTATCAAATACAGGTACCATTTTTTATTACCAAAAAAAAAAATGCAGGCACTATTTTTTTTTTGGAAGTGAAAAGCATCTTTTTATTCAATAGAAATTAAATTACTTTTGACAAAATAACTGATGAATCTCGAACTACAATATAGCCACAACTTATCAGACAAATTAGAAAACACAAAAGATGCTAACATATATGGGCTACGTAATTCTCTGAACGAGATACATAGCAAACGAAACCACAAAAAACTAAATTTAAATTAGATTTGATATCATCAATAATGGTACAAGCAGCCATGAACACCTCTCCCTCCTCGTCACGAATAACAAGCCCAGCACCAATAAAATAATGCTTGTCAATATTTGGTTGATTGAATTAAAACATCATTAATTAATTTAATTTCAGTTACCAACTGTATTCTAACAAAGTGTCCCTATTCCAAAAAAAAAAAAAAAAAACAAACAAAGTGTCACATTATTTAGAATTTAAATTTAGTAAACATTTTTAGATCTGTTTAGTTCGTTGATTCGAGTTGAGATGTGCTATTATGTGAGAGCTTTTAACTGTAACAAAAAAGTTAATGTGACTGTTTATAATAGCATTTTACTGTAACAAAACTCAAATTCTTAACTCAAATCGGTAAAATGAACGAAATCTTTGTGTGATGGCATAAATAATTATTCTATATTGTACGAAACAAGGAGAAGACAAACTTTTTTCCAAAATATATAAAAAAAAAATATCGACCTTAATACATTTATCACGTAATTATACACAGATGTGTCTGTTTAAGAGCTTGTGACATATTTGTTCGCCGATTTGAGTTTAGAATTCGAGTTTTGCTACAGTAAAAAGCTTTCAGAAACAGTTATATCTAACTTTTTTTCTACAATAAAAAACTCTCACATAAAATCACATCTCAACTTGAATTACAAACTCGAATTAACGAAGTGAACGGGCCCAAAATACACGAAAACCCACTTTATCAGAGTTTCATTTATTTTTCTGGATATTTATATATCTATATAATTACGAAAAAAGTGAGGGATGCCACAGTGCCAGCGTAACCGACGTTAAAGATTGATTAATAATTGATAAGTCTCAAAATTTGACAAAAATACAGAGATAACAAATTCATTGATGGGTCCAATATGGATGCAAAAGTCAATGTTATTGATTTTATGAAGATTGAAAGCATCTAATCCCTTGTCTCCCACTAAAGTCCCCCTTCATTGTTGTTTATACCTATTACCTACTTCTCAAAGAAAACAAGTTTGATTTTAGTCAAATCGAATGCTTTTTTTCTCACTGAAAATTCCATACAATATTTTATTAATTTTTTAAAAAATAATCCCTTTTTTTTTTTTTTTTGTCTCAGAAGGTTAATTAATTCTGCACGCATGCAAATTTTTTTGAAATTTTTTATAATAAGATATAACGTATTATGTTTTAATGGGCGTTAAATATGATTAAAATCATGTAAAATTGAAAACACATGAAAATTAATTTGATAAATTTAATGCAAATTTGTTACGCGTACATAGATTTTCTCATATCACATTGTAAAAATCTCAATTCATTAATAATATGAGCCTAGTCAGTTATACGTCTTGCTCACTTGCAGATGGTTTAGCTGTGAGCTTCTAACAATATTAGACTTTTTGTTATCTCCTTTCGACCCTACTTATTAAAAATTTATTCAAATCAGAATACAAAGCCAGCTATTAGAAAAAAAAAAAAAAAGGAAAATGAATACAGAGCCAGCTCATCTATTTTATTTCATCATAATTGCATGTGTTTGAATTCCCTGAAAGCTCTACATTCACATTTATAACTTTCTTAATTATTTCCATGTCCACATGCTTTGCACGTGCTTCCTCATGCGTTGTTTCGGCGCGTATTCAACATTTACTGCGTTATTTCTTACAAGATATCATACTTTTTGGTGATTGTCCCTACTTTTTTGTCTCATAATGCTTTGCGTCATCACAAGCCGTCTAAGAATTTAAGAGGACGTTTAGTTTATGCATTCAGAATTATATTTTAAAATTATTTTTATTT
Organism: Morus notabilis; assembly: GCF_000414095.1. Classification (NCBI taxonomy): domain Eukaryota; kingdom Viridiplantae; phylum Streptophyta; class Magnoliopsida; order Rosales; family Moraceae; genus Morus; species Morus notabilis. Next base: position 29,804 of record NW_010365597.1, read on the forward strand.
TACGTATATTTTTTATGAAAAAAATATTATAGAGAATCATGAATTATGATTCAAAATTATGAATGAATATAGAAAATGATAATTTATTAGGTGTTTGGTACGAGGATGGTTCGTGTCTCATTTTGTTACAGTATTTTCTCTTATAAAAATATATATAAATTAAGAATGATTCTGAATTATAATTTTAAATCCGTGAACCAAACGTCCACTTAATTTTAGAGAAATTTTATGGTCAGAACTCTTATTTTATCACATTGGTAGGAATTGTTGTTTTATTTTGTTGATAAAAATTGTTATATTTGTAAATAGGAATAATTATATGTCTTGTGATGTGAATTTTTAATATGTATACTTATAAATCAAACTGTTAAAAAAATAATTACGTTTCAAAATTAAATTTTATGCCAATAAAGGAAAAATTAGTATTTCGTACCTTAAGAGTTCTTTTAATATCCATTTGTATAATGTGTCTTTTTCTAAAAAAATTTGTGGTAGGGTGCCTAAAAAACACCGTTTATAAGACACTATTTTACTATAATCAAAAGAAGACACGAGGTTAAGAAAAAGCTGCCATATATGCTACGAGGTTATTTTATCACTATAATACAAACAAGATATTATAAGTGGGAATTACCATCAAAATGTCCTAATTTTTTGTAGCTTCTCCTTATTGTTTAGGATTATATTGAATTTTAAGGCCATCCTCAATTTATCATTGAATTTTGAATTGTTCTCATCTAACTTTATTATGCTATAATTTATGTTAAATACATATAAAAAAGGAGAATAACACAATTATGCGGTTTTTCTGTTTAAATTTATGTTAAAAAGATACATATAAAAATCACATGACTATACTTTTTTTCCGTTTGATTTTAACAGGAACTCGTACAAAAGAGTTTTAATAAGAAAAAAATCAAAATTCAGAGGGTAAAGTAAGAATTTTTAAACTTTTAAGAGATAAAGTAGGAATGACTTAAAAATTTAAGAGGCGTCAGTGAGAATAATCCTCTATTTTATAAGCCTTTGGAAAAAAAAAAAAAAAGCGCCGGTGAGAATAATCCTCTATTTTATAAGCCTTTGGAAAAAAAAAAACAACGGTTTTTAAATATTACCATGTTGTACATTGATTCTGTAGCCCCTTTCAAAAAAATTATAGGAGTGGAACAACACGGATATAATATAATCCATCAAAACAGAAATAATTAATTTACAACATCCTCTTCTTCTTTCTTTTTTTTTTTTCTCTTTTTTAAATAGCCCCAAAAATTAAGAAAACAAATAAACAAGAAGAAACCTATAATTTTTTTTTCGTTGGGGGTTTTGTTTACCGTCCATGGAGATAAATATTGAAAAAAAGAAGAAGAAGGAATAGTACTGAAAAATCTACATGAAGTCTTTTATGTTGGACTACTCTAAAATGTATTAAGGACGATGTCGGATCTTCAACGTGAATATTAATGTAAATGCTATATTTTACATTAAAATGTGTGAAAATGGTTTATGATGTATTTTAATGTCAGATTTAACATCAAGTGTAGCGTATCACGTTTATCAAATTTAATATAAAAAAATACGAGTGATGTTCCTTTTTTTTTTTTTTTTTGTGAATAACATTCCCTTGACACACTAATTTGAGGTAGATGCTCTAACCAGCCATTTGTGTCAGCATTTTTTGAGTAATCTTGATAAATACTCATTAAAAATGTATGAATTAAAATTTTTATTTTTTACTCTTGATTCATAATTTTTTTAATAAAATAATTACACTAATAAAAATATTTATTAAGATTAAAAGGTAAATGTCCAACTTTATAAACTTGATGCACTTTTCTCTGTTGTTTCTTACCTTCTTTTGAGTCCATGGATTTTGTGGGCCCATCACTAACTCAGTAAAAGACCCATCTCTATACTACTCTGGGCCGAAAGAGGGAATATGTGGGCCACTCTTATTGTCCTACATATGGACGTCTTTGAGTAGTAGCCCCGCTTGGGTATTTTTGTTAACTTTCCCACCAAAATATATATATAAGAGTAATTTTAACAAATATCATTTAAAATAGTACTATTAAAAATTTTTAGGTTTTAATATTAGCCTATTAAATTTTACTCATTTGGAGTAAGTAATTTAGCATATTATTATTAATAATTTGACATATGTCGTTGGCGGCGGGTCTTCAATCACTGATGGCGGGTGTACTTTAATATATTATTATTTAAAATTTGACTAATTATTATTTAAAATTTAATAGATTATTATTAAAAGAATAGTCTATCACAATAAAATGGTATAACTCCAAAAAATTATGTTTAAGGGTCAGTTTTTGTAATTTTCTCAAACATATAAAGTTCTCCAATTTAGTAATATAAAATAAACCTGTCAAACTAAAAATGGCATTTGAAAATTCCTTAAAAAAAAAAAAACAAAAAAATTGAAATTTGAAAGGGAAGAAAACAATCAAACTATAGAAGTTTGATAAAAGAACATTCAGAATTTCTTTTGATAGTTCCGTACCCTAATTATGAAAACTACCCAAAAGAAATAGCCAAATGACTAATATGTGGGATAAATTTATTGTCATTGTAACTAAGTTGTGAGTTCAATTTGGTAATGGAGCAGTTATAAACCAGCAATACTGTGATGTTTGGTGTTTTGTGAGAGTACACATTTAGACTAATCATTGTGTCATGGTCTCATGCCGAACAAATACACTTCTTTGTCAATAAATTGTTTATTGTTTTTCTTTTGATCTCTAAGATTTATTTTTAAAATACTCATGCTTAAAACTTGCTTATGTTTTTCTTTATTAATCATAATCATATCTAGCTTACAAACAAGGGATATAGATTAACCAGCAAAAATTACACATAAAATTTGTTCACGTTAATAAAATTTCTTCACGTTACATTTCATGCTTTGGAGCTCTTAATTAATCATGTCAAGATTTTTCTATGTGAGGCATACTTAAGAGAAAAATTGAGGTCCCATATATTTACAGGTTCGAGTTGAAAATTTAAATTAAAAAGAATTTAAACTTTTTACTATAATAAAAAATTTAACTGTGATTAAAATTATGAATGAAGGAAGCGTGCTTTTTTCACAATACTGCAGTCCAAATTTTTACTTTGAAAAAAAGTTACTAATAATTTAACAACTGTAAATACTGCTGACTTATTTCTTCCCTCGTCTTTCTTTTGATTGAGAAATATGGGGCCAAACCCATGTTCTATACTTTGCTCTTTTAGTGGGTGAAAGATGAACAATTTGCTAAATTGTCCAACAAAAGTTCACCAATGAGATACTTAAAGGGCCTGTTTAGTTCGCTAATTCGAGTTTTTAATTTAAGTTGAGATGTGATTTTATGTGAGAGTTTTTTACTGTAACAAAAAAGTTAAATGTGATTGTTTATGAGAATTTTTTACTGTAGTAAAACTCAAATTCTAAACTCGAATAAGCGAAATGAACGGAGCTAAGAGATAGACACCTCTAGATTTCTCACTCTTCGCAAATGGAGAGGGTCCCACCAACACAACACTTTTACAATTGGACCACAATCAAAAAGTGGGCCCAACTCCAATTCCACAAGATAGGTTTTTTTTTTTGTTTTTTTTGGCAGTACCACAAGATAGTTTCTGAGCCTTTCAATTCCACAAAAGTGCTAGCCTTTCACTATCAAAGTAAGATTGCTTTGATTCCTTAAACCCCACTTATTAACACTAATACTCTATAAAATTATTGAGCTAATCACTGTTCTCACTTCTCACATCAATATCTCCTCAAGAAGGGCCATATTTTTGAGGACGAGAATGACACTTAAAAGAGAGCTTTATCCATAATAAAAAAAGAACATTAATCTGCTCTCTCACAAAATTTTAATTAAAAAAAGTTTATGTTAATGAGCTTTCTCACAAAATTTAAATTTAAAATCAAAATCACTTACTTAAATGAATGAACTAAATGGGCCATACAATTTTCTCATCACAATGTCTAAGTAAAACTCTAAGCAAGGCAAGAGCAAGTTTTCATGCTTTTCACGTGGCAGTTATCCGCTTGCAACGCCATATATTTCAAAACCAAATACTGCCCAACCGTAGAGGATAAAGGGATAGACATTATCAACCTTTTTCTCACATATTGGAATGGAATTGTGAAGAAAAACCTCGGCAAATTGGATTCTTTTGCATTGAAGTCTGAGGAAACTAACAAAATGGGTTTTATTTTATTGATTTATTTTGCTTTTTTTTTTTTCTTTTTTTGAAGTTCAAAACATTTGAGTGGGGAGAAAAAGGGTCACGTTATCTTCCTTCCATGAGGATTGTATTGCCACATATTCTAGGACATGTCCTTTTTTGACACCCATATCCGAAAATTATAGGCCATGGTGACCCTACTCAATCCAATACAAGAGTCACATATATAACTATGTGATGTAACATTTTCCCAATTGCCTTATCCGTGCGGTGATTGTGAAAGCAAATAGTTGTTGCTTTTCTACAATTATTAATTAAGATTCCACACAGAAGATAAGAGAAATGCTAGCTAGATAGAGTGAAGTATCCCAATTAATGAGATTGACATGTCAAACGTAATAGGGATTTTGGATAAATTGTTATAACCCCCTCTTTTTTTTTTTTATTTCTTTTTTGTTGTCGTAGATGTGTAACATACATGCAACTATATTGTACTTGTATATAATTGTTTGGTACGAGTTTTTAAGGGCTCGTTCATTTTATCGATTCGAATTTTTAATTTTAAGTTTCTACAATAAAGAAATTTCAGAAAATGTCACGTCTAACTTTTTCTGTTATAGTAAAAAAACTATCAAAAAATATCACATCTCAACTCAAATTAAAAATTTAAATTCACAAAGTAAACGAGGTCTATTTTGTTTTATATACAATTTGAGGTCTAACTGGCGTCTCTAAACTCCATTGTATGCCACGGGGTTATTGATCCACTATTTCTATGCATGTCGTTTGACGTAGTAGTTATTTGCAATAGCGGTTGTTATCAAATCGGTAAAAGTTGATTTTTATGCCGATTTGATCCTAGTAGTACTTGTCACCGGCCTATTGCCAATTTGCTCCGACACAATGCATTGCACAGCTATAATGACACGTTAGATTATGATCATGTACATCCACGTACATGTTACAACAATTATTAATCTTGAATATACCCCAAGAAGATGAGGAT
>NW_010365597.1:40000-74383 GCF_000414095.1 Morus notabilis
ACGTCATGCGAGGGCCTCGGCTTTGCAAGTGAAACAAAACAATTGCTAAGAGCACGTGAGAGGTGTAGTGGGCTTGAAATTTTCTTTAATATATTTTGTATAAACTAAAAGATACACAAGTAAATAACTTAGAACTACTTAGAACACTTACACCAGGAGAGGAAACAAAAGGCTTGACCTATACCTTATGAAAGTCTTAGCTCAGTGCCATCTTAAGGGACTATTGTTCTTTTGCCTGTCAAGAGCAGGAAAGAAGATTGTTTGAACTTTAATCATATTCGCGTGTAACGAAGGAAAAAGGGAAAACTGAGAAACTAAATTAGAAGCAAAAATTAACGAAACTCGCAACGTAACTTCTATAATTTCTCATGTATAAATGGAAAGCAAGATACTTATTGCTCAACTGCAATAGGGCAGTTAAAACAGGTAGAGAGGTAATAGATTCGATGTTCAAAATTGAAGTAGAATGCAGAGGTGTAAGAGATACAAATTAGCGTTAAAGGGTTGAGAAAAGAAAAGAGAGAATTTGGTGACTGGTAACTTACCGTTAACTTCCTCCAAAATCAGCTGCATTGAGGAGTCTGTTGAGAATCCGATCTTTACCATGATCTCTTCCAAACGCTTCATGTTTGTCAGGTAGAGATAACCGATCTGCAAATACGTTGTGAAGACTAGCTTTTTAGTGAACAATTACAAATCTACTTCCTAAAGATTGATTTGAGGAATCTTAAATATATTATGTTAAAGACTTCCCACATCTGATACCACACACTATATGATAAACAGTGGTTTTATAACAAGACTTATCGTCCCAATAGTACATAAAACTGAACATCCCAACATGGTAATCAAATGGTCCGCATTAACCTTTTTCGTATCAAGCTTATTAGTCAAAATTATGGGAAATTGAATGTATTCTTAAAATACTTGGAAAATCCACAAGGTACGAGGGAACTGACTAATGTTTCCAGTGAAGACGCTCTATTGTAAACTGCTGTACCAGCACGCTTTTTTGTTCGTGTTTTAGCCGAGCCAATATTCTTTCCCCACCGAAGAATATTCCTACAGCAAGAATCAAATGCAATAAAACTAAGTAACAACATCTCGAGATGAATGACATACCACTCTTGTTTAGACAATATGTTAGCAAGAGTTTAACCCTATACACTTTAATTGAAAAGATTGCATAAGAGGACAAAACAATATGCAGATCTTCTTTTGGTAGCGTTAAATCGCAGAGTAATTTCACAACCTACATCGATGATTTATCATTCTCTAAATGGTGCAGCATAAAAAAAAAAAAAAAACAACAAAATGTCTTTTGACAACATGTAGTTCCAGCCTCACAAGGTAGCTTCTAGACTACAGGATATAAAGCATGCATATCAAAACCTTTCATATATAGCACAATAGGATTGATGAGATGTACACTTGTAACTTGTGTAAGAGTTAGAAACAGAAATTGGCTACTTTTGGCAGTAAAGACTTTGTGTTAAAACAATTTCTTTAATGTACTCCACATGAAAAAGATAAGGAACAAAGAAGCATACTTCACTACTTGGTTCTTATCAAGATAAAAGTTCATATAGAAGAAGCAGAAAACTTTAACAAAACCAACCAGTCTTAAATCTTCTACCAACCTTTCTTGTTCTGATAAGTAATTATCACTTATAAGTTTCTGGAGCAAAGCATCCTGAATGGAAGAATAGTAAATCAGTATTTTGAATAAAAAAAAAAAGAAATTTATCAATGTTCTTCCAACTGACCTATTTGACAACCATACAAAGCTAATGCACGACTTAAGAAGTATAAAGACAATCTTGTCGTATGAAATGTATCCATGGAAAGCAAATCACTAAGCCTAGCTCTACAAAGCAAAGGTCAATTTTAATATGGTTATATCCAAAATGCACAACTGCACAAAAGGACGCGCAATTGAGAAGACAAAAAACGAGACAAGTGTCAACAAGGCCATAGTAATATGGTTGTGTAGGACTACATCATACTTGTGCTTCACAACATACGACTGCCGTGACACGAACATTGTATTCTTCAATACTCAAGGGAGGGAACAAGAAGTGCCTGCGGGCATATAGCTGCATTTTTTCAGAAATAAATATTCAGAGTAAGTCACTCGTGAAAGTTAAACATCATCATGATCATGAATAATAACAATGTGATCACCCATATATGCAAAAATGAGTTATGGTAATTTGAATAGAACTAAATAAGTTGAATACAAAGCATACTTCGTAAATGCAATCACCAAGATATGCCAATGCCGCTGCATTGAACATGGATCGAGGCTTTTGTACTTTAGGTGGACTAGGCAACCATCGGTCAAAGCCCAAATAGGTATCATCCATTTTTTCCACTTCCCCTACAAAATGAAATCCCATTAAGATTCCAAACTTCCAATCACCACAATGCTCCTGTTAGTAAATGAATTAACCAAGAAAAAAACAACAACTGAGAAATAATTCTTTGTACCATTAAGGCTGGAAAATACCAATTGTAATTCTTTGTACCATTAAGGCTGAAAAATACCAATTGTAATTCTTTGTACCATTAAGGCTGAAAAATACCAATTGTAATTCTTTGTACCATTAAGGCTGAAAAATACCAATTGTAATTCTTTGTACCATTAAGGCTGAAAAATGCCAATTGTAATTCTTTGTACCATTATGTTGTGGCCTTGTCCAAAGTACTATTTGCAAATAATACGAAAACAAGAAGTTCCAATCTTATACTTATTGTCATCAGAATTGAAGTGACTGAATGATAAACATATAATGATATTTTAACTTTTCAATCCAGAGAAGATAATACCAAGAACCAATAACCATACAGCACCACAACTAAAGAAGTTATTCTTGTTTTGATAAACAAAAGGTTTAAACTTTTGAACCCAATTCTCATGTACTTTCTATCTCTTAGCGCTCAAACAGTGTGTGTGTGTGTGTGTGTGTGTGTGTACATGTATATTTTTAAAAAGACCGTATATTTTTAAAAAAGACAATGTTCCTAAAACCCAAAAGAACTCCTAAAAGGCTAAAACCCCAACCCCATATAGCTAAATACAAAAACTCAAACTACCCATTGAAGGAAGAATCCCATTTCCAACAGCACAAGACCGACGGTTTTCTATTCATTTTCTTAAATTCTACAAAGCGTAACCATCGAAAAGAGAAGTGGGTTTACCTGGAGGGTGGCGTTTGAGAAGTTGAGAAATGGAATCGATCATGCGGGCGGTTGAGGCAGTTAAGGTGATAGTTGGTGGTGGCGGAGGAGGGGTTTTCTTGGGCGGCTTTCTGGGGGCGTTGGGATTGTAAGGAACCATCTGTTGAGTATCCCAAGAAGCTCTCACTCTTAAACTCAGTGGACAAGATGTCAAAGATGATAATGTTTGCATCTCCACTTACTTTTCCAACTGTTTTTTTTTTTTTTGGGGGGGGGTTAGAAACTTTACCAACTGATTGATAGTTGATTCTCTCAGACACTCCCGTTTCTGAGAACTAAGAAGGGTTCTTTTTCTCCTTATCAATCTCTGCTGATGGTGACGTTCAACGACTCAAATCGCGAATTGCCCATTTCTGTAGGTCGGCGTGCTCAAACGACAAGTAGATGTCGTTCATCAGGTAAGCACATTGTCGTTTTCATAATAAACGACATGTGGTTTTGCGTAAATTTCGTTTCCTTCCCCTTGGCCTTTGGGAAACGGCATGTATTTTCTAGGACAATTTGCTGCGGTTTATTTAAAGACGAGATGCCCTTTCTCTTAAAAGGAAAACGACATGTCATTTGTCGTTAGAAACTGCTCTTTTTTCAACAATTGAAAACTAGATGTCGGTTCCTACACATCTTTTTGGTGTCGTTAGTGTGTAGCATATATTTTCGTTGATATTTAAAAACTTAATTGTTTTTGGATGATTAATTACTGATAAATTAACTCTAACAAATGATATGGCGTTTTAAAGTAAATAAACTATACAGATGCTTTGTCTACAAAATGAACGTTACATAAAAAGGACGTGTAGCGTGCCCGAAGCTTTTATTGTTTTCTATGGAAACGACATAACATATGTATTTAAAAAATTATTAAATGTAATTACTGAATTCCCATTCGTTGTTGAGAATTTTTTTTGGGTCTTAAGGTATAGACAGTGGAGTGTCGTTCAACAGGTAAAGTTTATTGTCGTTTACGTGAAAAACGACACGTCATATTTTAATTTGACTTTTTTGTCGTTTTTTGAGTTATCCAGTTTTACCCTGAAAAGTTCGCTTTCTTTGCGCATAAGCGTCTATTAGATCTTATCGCTGTTTGTGTTTTATAACTTTTGTGTCAACGTGTCGTTTTCTAATCAATGTCGTTTTCTAATCTATGTTGTTTCATAGTAGAAACTACGTGTCGTTTTTTAATCCGCTTATTTGTGGAAACGACCTACAATTTTCCATTGTTGGTGCACAGACTCGTATAGGCTATCATAAGTTCATAACACCACATTCGGCGGAGAGAGAGAGAGAGAGAGGCCTCTTTATTGTGGTTTTGTTTCTTCCGTAGAGCTACCTGTGTTTTGTAAATTTGTACTTCTAAAACCCTCGCGATTCAGTCTGAGTTGTACGTCTGATAAATCTCATCGGAACCGCCAACCATGAGCCGCTACGACAGCCGCTCCGGCGACCCCACTTCCTACCGTGACCGGAGAAGGTAAACCCCAATCTCTCTCCACCTTTCTCTCTCTTGCCATCTCCTCATACTCATGTCTCCAATTAAATTCATTTCTTCACACTTCCATTTTCTCCTCTCAAGAATTAAGCTTTTCTCACGAATTACAGCTTACAATCTCTGCGCATTTCTCTGTTTTTCGTCAATGATTGTCCCCAAAACTCAAAATTCGTCTTCTCCAAATTCTTGTTTTAACAACAGTTCATGTTCAATTAGCTGTTTAGTTATTATCCGATATAATTAGTTTTTATATCTCAATTGAAATTTTGAAATTGTGTGTGTGTGTGTTTTTTTTGGGGGTTTCAGTGACTCGGGTTTCGGTGGCTCGGTTCGGTCGTCGTCGTCGAGCCGGAGAGACTACGACGGGGGAGAATCGCCGAAAAAGTTTGACGTGGATGGGTTGACTCCTTTTGAGAAGAACTTCTATGTGGAATCACCCTCAGTGGCTTCAATGTCGGAGAGAGAAGTTGAGGAATATCGCCAAAGGAGGGAAATCACTGTCGAAGGCCGTGATGTCCCAAAACCTGTCAAGAATTTTCGCGACGTTGGCTTTCCAGGTATTGTTTACGTGAAGTTTAATGTTGCATTTTTGAGAGTTTTGGGGATTTTTTTTTTTTTTTTTTGAATGTTGTTTGTTGAGAAAGCCCTTTTCTTATGTAAAGTTCTTGTTTGAGTTCAGATTATGTTTTGCAAGAGATATCAAGAGCTGGGTTTGTTGAGCCTACGCCCATTCAAGCTCAAGGATGGCCAATGGCTCTCAAAGGTCGGGATCTCATCGGCATTGCGGAAACAGGCTCAGGAAAGACTCTTGCTTATCTCTTGCCGGCGATAGTCCATGTCAATGCCCAGCCAATTCTAGGTAAACAAGTAATGTTTAAAATCAATGACTTCATGAATATTGTTATTTAAGTTGCCCTTTTCCTGCACTTCTTGTCTGGGGCTTAGCTTTTATACTTAATGTAATATGTATTTTCAGCTCCTGGAGATGGTCCAATTGTGTTAGTCTTAGCTCCAACTCGTGAACTTGCCGTTCAAATACAACAAGAGTCTACCAAGTTTGGTGCATCTTCAAAGATAAAAAGTACGTGCATATATGGTGGGGTTCCAAAGGGACCTCAGGTTCGTGACCTCCAGAAAGGTGGGTGTTGATTTAGGTTTGAGATGCAGGCCCTGTATGGTTGTTATTTTCGTGTCGTTTGATAAGTTGAGACGATCGTTATGATATTTCTTCATGGTTTGCAGATTTTAGTAATTGCTTCCAGCCTTCCCTTGTTTCTGACGTGATTATTTTTCATCTTCTCTCTCAGGGGTTGAGATTGTAATTGCTACACCTGGTAGGTTGATTGATATGATGGAGTCACATCATACAAACTTGCGAAGGGTCACGTATCTTGTCTTAGATGAAGCTGATCGGATGCTGGACATGGGTTTCGATCCTCAGATACGAAAAATTGTTTCTCAGGTATAGTATTTTATTTCCATTAAATGAGAAAAATATGCCAAAAGTACTAGTTATGTATTAAGAATGTTCATTGATGAGCCCCTCAAAGCCCGTTTTTCATTTTATCTTTCCTATCTTGTTTTTCTACATCTGCTAATTCCGCGATATATTTTCGGTCCATTTCAATAAATATGGATGCTTTGCTGATCATTTAAATTTGTGTTTCTTCCAATGTTCTTTCTTTTGTCATATGATATAGATATTCACTTTTACTTCACTTTGTTTTCTATTATAGACTAGAACTTTGTTACTTTGGCTCCCATAATTTTTCTGGGAAAAGAAAAGAAATGGATTAATGTGAGAACAAATCATTTCACTAGAATTAGGTAGAGTATTTTTTTTTTCTCGTATAGTTTTGTTTGAAAAGGTGGTGATTTGTCAACTGTCAAGCAAACAGAAAAAGGTGCTGATTTATTTTGGTTGTATGCAGATTCGCCCAGACCGTCAAACATTGTACTGGAGTGCTACTTGGCCAAAGGAGGTTGAACAACTGGCAAGGCAGTTCCTCTATAACCCATACAAAGTAAAATACTCAATCTTAATTTTTTGGTGGTGGTAGCTAGACTCACTTGTACACTGTTTTTCCCTTGAATTAGGATTAATGTTAATGGTTCACTTTATTCCCTGTATAACATTGCATTTCCCCCCTGTATTGACGCTTTTCTTTCTTGTACTTTTGAAAGGTGATAATAGGGTCTCCAGACTTGAAAGCGAATCATGCGATTCGCCAGCATGTTGACATTATTTCTGAAAATCAGAAATATAACAAGTAAGGATGCATTTATTTTATTCTTATGGTTTATGTTTTCCAACGATAAATTTGATGAGATTTACAGCAGGCTAATTGACTTATTATATTTCTAGATTAGTGAGGTTGCTGGAAGATATTATGGATGGCAGCAGGATTCTAATATTCATGGATACCAAGAAAGGATGTGATCAGATCACCCGACAACTTCGAATGGATGGTTGGCCTGCCCTCTCGATTCATGGAGACAAAAGTCAAGCAGAAAGGGATTGGGTGCTCTCTGAGTTTAAAGCTGGCAAGAGCCCAATAATGACGGCAACAGATGTCGCAGCTCGTGGTCTAGGTATGGTGTTTTATTTTGTGCTTTTGGAAGGTACTTGGTAACTATGTCTTTGAGTTATGATGTATCTGTTCACGTCCATTGATTATGGAAAATTCCCTTTCCTTGATTATAAGAATGTACAGTTGTCTATCCCTACTTGTAAATATCTCACTAATTTAGTTTGCCTATTTGATTGTATTTTACATTTATGATTACGCTCGTTTGTACTCTTGACAACACACAATTCAGCGAACGCAATTCTTCTCAATTCTCTCTTTTCCCTATATGTTTTAATGGTATCAGAGCAACTAAAGTGGTCCCTTAGGTTACGAGTTTTTTCTTCTCCACTTGGGGTTTTATTTTCCGCTGGTCTTCTTCCTTTCTCTTGATTTGCTCTTCGTTGCCTTCTTCCTTTCAGGGGTTTTTTTTTTTCCACAGCTTTTATTGTTGTTTTCCTTTTGTATTGTTGTCCACTTTCACACCAGAAGCAACACAATACAATCCCAGCCCAAGTACTTTTAACTCAGCCCAATTAGTGCAATCAACAAAGTTCAATCCATTCAGAAAAGCCGTGTCCACAAGCTTTTGGGAGAATTGGTAAAGTAAACCTGGCATCAGAACAGATGGTCCTGAGGTCAAACTCTTGTAATTGTTCTCTTCAAAATTGTCATTGCTGTTGCGATTCTATTATGTTTTGAGCTTATAATTAAAATGTTCACATGTTGAGCCTTCTAATTAATATTTACCCTTACTAATGCCCATTATCCATTTCACACGTGAGGGGGGGAGTGCTAGAATATAAATTATTGTTGGCCCACTTCTTAAAGGAGAAGGGGAGTGCTAGAATATAAATTATTGTTGGCCCACTTCTTAAAAGAGAATTGGTTTACTAACGGTATCTTTTTAATCTGGTGGCAGACGTGAAGGATGTGAAATATGTTATAAACTATGACTTTCCGGGATCTCTGGAGGACTATGTTCACCGTATCGGTCGAACTGGACGGGCAGGGGCTAAAGGAACAGCATACACTTTCTTCACAGCTGCCAATGCCAGATTTGCAAAAGATCTTATTACCATTCTTGAGGAAGCTGGACAGAAGGTCAGTCCCGAATTGGCAGCAATGGGGCGCGGTGCACCTCCTCCTCCTTCAGGTCAGTTGCTGAAGCAAGAACTTGCCGGAGACAAAACATAATACTTTTACATACATCTATATACATGTGTGGAATGATGGTCACGAAATAGCTTTGAGTCACTGGCTTAAGTGTGGGACATCAATGCTTGTCGCTATATTTACCTAATGCTTGCATTCGTTTACAATATCAGGTTATGGGGGTTTTCGAGATCGAGGCAGAGGTTATGGTGGCAGTCGTCCGTGGAGCTAATGGCGTAGAAATTTGGGATCAATTCTTCCATTTCATGGTTTCTGACATTGTATTCAGCTTGGAAAATTTCCAGAGAACTCGTATGAATCTAGAGGATAGGTTTACAGATACGTTTTCCCCGATGGATATAAGTGCTTTTGTTTAGTTTTAAGTTTATGGTTCAGAGACTGTAGAACTTGGGCTAGTTTGTAGCGGAATGTGTAAGATAAACATTTGTTCATATAGTATAACTGGTGATTAAGAAGTAAATTTATTTCACAAACAATTTTCATTGTTGCCTAATGTAGTATTTTATCCAAATACCCAAGAGTTTGCTATTTTCATGTGGGCTCGAGGCTGGAGTTTGCTATATTCATGCAGTATAATTTTTACATTGTGAAGAATTTGTTGCATTGTCAACTGAGTTTTGGTTTAGATTTTATTTAAAAAAACTAATGTTCACTTGCTCATCACAGTTACGTCATTTTCCTAATTGGATTTCCTATCCAAATTCTTACTATTTCGCTGGTAATACTGATCTAATCATGAGATTATTGTGAAATTGTAAACTTGTAATGGTATGTACGCGTGCAGCTGGAAAATTGTAGTCGTCCTTATAAGATTTGTATGATTAATTTTTTTTTTTTGGTATTACTACTATTTATTTTTCTAGTATAATAATTATCAACCATTATGATATTGTATAAAATTAGGGAGAAAGAGAGAAATAGACAAAGAATTGAGATGAATTAAAATTAATAGTTTACATAAGTTAATAAATAGGTCAAATTATTGTTTTTGTCCATAACTTGTCTGGTTATGAACCATAACTTGACAAATTATTGTCCATAATTCACGATTTTTGTCCATAACTTGTCTGGCTATGAACCATAACTTGACAAGTTCGTCCATAACTTATCTGGTTATGAACCATAACTTGACAAGTTATGGCCTATTAATTTCTATAACTAAAAATTGGCCTATATACTTTTTCAAGCTTTTCATATTAGTCTATTTTCTACTATTTCCGATAAAATTATTATACGTAAAATAAAAAGTTACTTCCTGTTGGAGTGATTCCAACACCAACTCGCCGGAATTGCAAGAAACAGTAAAACTAAATAACAGTATAAACACAAAAGATTTGTTTGACCGAGGTTCGGAATAAAATTCCTACGTCCCCGTTGAGCTCTTCCGCAGAAAGACTCTATCCACTAATCAGAGAAAGTACACCCTCAATTCCTCACAACACAGAGATTTCCCCGATTACAGAAACCCACACCCAAGAGAAGAAACTAAGCAAACAACAAGATGAATTCCTAGTGGAAGAACAAACCCAAGAACTCCCAGATCCCCTTGTTCCCAAGCTTACAATTTCTCTCTCTCGAAATCCCTAGAGTTTCTCTCACTAAAATCTCTCTCAGAAGAATACTTCTCTCTCTATCTTTCTTTAGTTCACCGCGAAGAAGAAAAGAGCAAAATCAATCGGTTCCAGAGCCTTCTAAAGCCAATATATAATAAAGTGGTCAACAAGATAATAGCCTTGCCACGTGTACTATTTTGATTGGCTGAAGCTATCAAAACATCCAACTCTGCAAAGCAAGCCTTTAAGTGCCCCGAAACGACATGTGTTTTAGAGTCCAGAAATGCCTTCTCTGTGAATGTCGTTTTATGAGATTAACCTTACAAAATTCCACCTTAATCTCAAAAGAACAACATTGTTTCTGAGTTAGAAATTCTTTTGCGGATGTCATTGCTCAGACTTGATAATTCAAGTCTTTCCAATGCCTAGCAAGTCTAGACACTTCTGAAGCTTGCCAACAATGATCACCTTAGTAGCCATATCTGATGGATTGTCCTCTGTGTCAATCTTCTCTAGTAGAACTACTCCTTCCACCTTCTCTCTGATGAAATGGTGTCTCACATTAATGTGCTTTGTCTTCTCATGATAGACTTGATTTTTACACAAATGAATTGCTGACTAACTATTTGAGTAAATGGTTGTTGGCCCCTTTAAAACCTTTAACTCCTTTAGCAGTCCTTGTAACCACATTGCTTCTTTAAAACCTTATGTTCCAACAATGTATTCTACCTCTGTACTTGATAATGCTACCACTGGTTGAAGTTGAGACTTCCAACTTATGCAATTTCCATCTAAAGTCATCATGTATGCTGATGTAGATCTCCTCCTGTCATTGTCACCTGCAAAATCAGAGTCCACAAAACCTTCCAAGATCAAGTGATTAGTTTTGTGTTTATAAATAATACCATAATCAATAGTAGAATTAACATACTTCTGTAACCACTTCATAGGTAACCAATGATCTGGACTTGGATTTGCCATATATTTACTTAATACACTAATAGAATAGGCTAAATCAGGTCTAGTACAGATCATGGAGTACATGAGTGACCCTACATCACTAGCATATGGTATTTTAGCTATTTTAATCTTATCTTCCTCAATTGAGGGATATTGCTCTGCTGAGAGCTTAAAATGTCCTACAAGAGGGACTTTAACACTCTTAGAATTCTCCATTGAGAACTTCTTGATCACTTTTTTAAGGTAATCTTCCTGTGATAACTGATAAGCATAAAACCTTGTTTTGCCTATCTCTTTTGATGTCAATACCCAAAATCCTCTTAGCATTACCTAGGTCTTTCATATCAAACTCAGAACTTAGGAGACCTTTTACTTTCTTAACAACCTCAATACTAGCACTAGTAATTAGCATATCATCTACATATAGTAAGAGATATACTGCTGACATAATACCAATATCTTTAAAATATAAACATGAATCACTCCAACAGTGGTATCAGAGCCAAAGGGTTTGTGATTGGTGAAGGAGCTCGCGGCTAAATCTTGAGTTTCTTGATTGACAAGGATGGGCACGACAAGATTCAAATTGGAAAAGTTCGATGGGACTGGTGATTTTGGGTTATGGAGAAAAAAACCCAAGGCTATTCTAGTTCAGCAAAAAGTGGCCAAGGCACTAAGAGGCATGAAGGATGTTTCTGGAACTGATGAAGAAAAGAAAGAGATGCAAGAAATTGCATTTTCAACCATCATCCTATACCTGTTAGATAATGTACTTAAGCAAGTCAACGAAGAAGACACCGCGACAAAGGTATGGCTCAAACTCGAGCAGTTGTATATGACCAAGTCTTTGACTAATAAGATTTATCTCAAGACAAGTTTGTTCAGTTATAAGATGGATCCCAACAAGAGTTTTGAAAAAAATCTTGATGATTTTAACAAAATAATAATAGACTTAGCCAATATCAGAGAAAAGATTGACGAGGAAAACTAAGCCGTGATCTTACTTATTTCTCTACCTGAAACCTTTAAAGAAGTTAAGAATGCCCTTAAGTATGGGAGAGAAAGCTTGACTTTAGAAGATGTACTATCAGCTTTGAGATCAAGAGAATTAGAAATTAAGAATGAATTGTCTGCCAGGGGTGATGAGGGTCCATTTTCAAGAGGTAGGTCACAGAAAAAGGATTTAGAAAAATTAAACAACAGACCCAGTTCTAGATCTAAGTCTAAGTCTGGTTAGAGGAAATGTTTCTTTTGTAATAAGCTTGGTCATATAAAAAAACACTGCAACAAGTGGAAGAAGCAGCTGGCTGAGAAACCAAATGAGCGTGGAGATGTAGCAATAGCCAGTTAATGTGATGGTTATGAAAGCTCAGAGATGCTTGCTGTGTCCCTAGGTCAAAATGAAGAAGAATGGATACTAGACTCGGGGTGCACTTATCATATGTGCCCTAGGAAAGAGTGGTTTTCAGAGTATGAAAACATTCATGGAGGAAAGGTGTTGATGGGAAACAATCACTCGTGCCCTGTGGTTGGTATTGGATCCGTAACACTCAAATTGAAGAATGGAACTTCACATGTCCTTAAAAATGTCAGGCACATTCCTAACCTAAGGAGAAACTTAATCTCCTTAGGAACTTTAGATGATGCAGGCTACTGTTACAAGGTAGAAGGTGGAGTACTTAAGGTGCCAAAGGGCGCTTTGGTGGTCCTTAAAGGCAATAAACAACATGGTTTGTATGTGCTTGAAGGCCAAACTGTCATAGGCTTAGCGGCTGCCGCAGTAAAGAAGGACACACAAGCTGTTTTGTGGCATAGAAGACTTGCTCATGTGAGTGAGAGAGGACTTCAAGAACTAAGCAAACAGGGCCTATGTGGAAATGATCAAATAGTCCACCTAGACTTTTGTGAGCAGTGTGTTCTTGGAAAGCAACACAGGCTCAAGTTTGCTACTTCGACTTACAGAGCCAAAGAACCTTTGGATTATGTCTATGGAGATCTCTGGGGTCCAGAAAAGGTGCCAACATTCGCAGGTCACAAGTATTTTCTGTCCACTGTTGATGATCATTCTAGAAAAGTATGGGTTTATTTGCTTAAAACTAAAGATGATTGTTTTGATAAGTTTAAGCAACGGAAGGCTTTAGTTGAAAATCAAACAACAGAAAATTAAAGGCCTTTAGAACGGATAATGAGATGTAATTTTGTCATGCGATTTTCACTAATTACTGTCAAGAAAGGGGAATTCTAAGGCATAGAACTGTAAAGAAAACCCCTCAGCAAAATGGAATTGCTGAGAGGATGAATATGACTCTTATGGAAAGAGTTAGATGCATGCTCATTAGTTCAGGACTTAATAAACACTTTTTGAGATGTTGTTTCTACAACCAGTTATCTAATTAATAGGTGTCTGATTAACGCTCAAAAGTGATGTTCACAAGCGGTCGATTGTAGCACAGAAGGACAGTCGTATCCACATAGAGATAACAAAATAACAAGAAAGATTAACAGAATAAGAGCGTTAGAGAAAAATAAATAACAAGTAAATTAAAGAAAAATGAGAGTTTTTGAGATTTTTGTTGCAAATAAAAAAGAGAGAAGATTTATGTGGAAGAAATTTAATAATAAAAATGGTAAGGTGTCGAGAATCCCTAATGTTTCGTTCACCAATTCAAGTTTTGATTCACAAAATAAAAGAATCAAATAAATTAAATCTCTATGTTGACTTTAAAAATATTATTATTACAAGTTATCCAAAATCGACAATATATCAATTTGACAATATTGCAGTAAAAGACAATTTGTAAAATAATTTGAATAACAGAATAGTGCATGACAGAATTACATAAAAAAAACGTGACTGGACTTATATAAAAATTGGCACACAATATTTTAAAAAGTAAAAGAAAAATAGATGAGATTTAATTCATTCAGATATTGAACTTTACAACACATGGAATCAAAAGCCCGAATTGGGTCACTCACAAAAGTTCATCTCTAACCTCACCAAGAAAACTCTAGCCTAGCTTGCAAAACATTCTCACAAGTTCTAGAGAGAAAATATGAGACTGACAGCAAGACGATAGAAAATTGAATATCAAAAGCCCCTTAAAACCTTAGGCTAACCCTCTTATTTATAGTGTTCAAAGGTTGCCTGTCAAATAACGAAACAAATAATAAAAATAGAAAATTACAAAAGAAAGAGAAACAAAATAAAATTACACATAAATTAGGAGAAATCATATATATAATTTGGGGAAGAAATCTGCCCATTTGCTATGATTTGAAAGAGAAATTCAGACTCAGCACCTAGAAGACACGTGTCGTAATGCAATTGGAAAGAAGGAATCAACTCGCCACGTGTCACCCTTAGAGTGGTTGGCGTGTGCTGGCACTGGTTAGAGAGGAGGAATGCTTGCCGACATTGGGGTCCCGCTGAGACAAGTGGTGCATGCAGATTTGTCACGCCCCCTAAACGGGGTGGGTGACGTGGAGGCTCGATTAGGGTTAAATGCACGATAATAATAATAAAGAAAATACCCGGCGAGCTCCACACACTGAATTAAAATAAACTACAGGATCTTTTCACAGGATCTCGTTAGAGTATATACATGGCACGTAAATAAATCATTACAGTTACAGACATCATCCACAGTCTAGTTATCCAAGTACACGAGTTTACAAAATTTACAAATTCTTACATTGGTAGACAGGGAGGATGACACATTCCTCTCCAAAATCTGGTGGTAGCACTCAGCTACTCCGCACTGCTCCTAGAGTCTCCTGAGAGGGGTTAACATTTTAAAACAATGAAACGTGAGCGAAAGGCCCAGTATGATATAATTTGAAATAACTTGGTAATAAATAAACAAGTAAATAAATGAATAAATATAGATATTCAGTTCCAACACAACAGCCGGAACCTCACATCCTTTTTCTGAAAGGAATATAAACTGAAAATTACCGTATTACAAGCATCAGGAAGTAATTTGTACAAATTACTTACACAACCAAGTGCACAAGCCTTCCCGGGCCGGGTTTCAGGTTCTTCCCTCGAGGATGCACTCTCCACATCCTATCTAGGCCATTAGCGGGCTTACCAGTTTGGAAGATCTCTTTCATTAAGAAATCATTCATTAAACATTATGAAATCGTTATTATAATCCCACGTACTACAACAAGCCGTGGGTCCCCATGAACTACAACAAGCCATGGGTTTCAAAAACTACAACAAGCCACGGGTTTTAAAAATATTTTTCTTTCGCAAATAAGCCCCTTTCTTTAAAACATTTGCAAGGTCAAAATCCTTTTGAAAATCAGGCTCACAAAGAAAGGGCTAGAAATCCTACCTTAAAATTACTAAACCTGTGGCTAACAGTGCACTATTCTAGCTTCCGCTTCCTCAAGCCACTCAATCCGAGTCCTCAGCGATCACTGTTACAAGACAATACTTTAGGATTCCAATCTCATTCCTAAATTAATTCAGACTCAATCATATCATTTGATTTCCTATTAGTGTGCCATAATCAATTTCATGTTTCAAATCATAATTCTAAGGGTTTTAATTCCAAAACATGGATTAAAGTTGCTAGTCCATCGACTATAGGTCCCCAAATGAAGCTAATTTGGGCCCTCCCCGATAACAGGGGTCAAAACAACAATTTCAGGCCAAACATGGTCAAACTCCGTGTACACCGGTCGACCGGTGACAGAGCAGTGCATCATCACCGGTCGACTGGTGGTGTGTAATCCGGTCGACCGCATCGGTCGATCGGTGGCCTAATGTAATCCGGTCGACCGGTTCGGTTGACCGCACAGTCGACCTGTGAAGAACAGCAGTGCGAGAAACTCACAGAAATCAGTCTGAAAACCTACAAATCCAGTCTCAAATCACAATATCTCAAGGGACAACACCTGAATCCGGGTTCTAGCTACTAAAACAAATCCAAAGAACCCAAGATCCCCAATTTCTACCCTAACTTTACTCAAAATCCATCAAAATTCTATTTCGAACCAAAAATGAGTTTTAATCCGAAAATTTAGGATTTCAATAGAGATTTTTTTTTTCCAGAAATCTTACTTTGAATCCTTCTCTTGACGTTGAAAACTCCTTGAAACTTTCCTTTGGTTTGAAATCCGATTGATTTGAGACAAAACGGGAGAAAGACAGCCGAGAGAGAGTGAGAGAACGAGAAGAGAGAGAGAGAGAGTGTGTCTGGTCACGGGAATGAAGAAAGGAAGAGGAAAAAGAAAAGAAGAAAAAGAAAAACGGAAAAAGAAAAGAAAAGAAAAATAGGTGTCCAAATATTTTAAAATGACAGTCCAGAAATGCGCTCATACACACTTCTGGGTTAAAATAAAATTACTGAGAATATTTAAATACCTTAGAATTATTTAAATTAAACGTCATAAACATTTATTAATCAAAACTAATTAATTAAATCAGATTAGGCACACTAATAAATCTTAATTATCTCAATTAATCCCATTTAATTCTTCGGGGTGTTACAACTCTACCCCCTTATGGAATTTCATCCTCAAAATTAGAACTCACCTCACAGTGGAAACAGATGCGGGTATCATTCCTGTATCATTGTCTCAAGCTCCCATGTCGCTCCCTCAACTCCATGGTGCTGCCACAACACTTTCACTAACGGAATCTCACGATGACGCAGACTCTTCATCTTCCGGTTAAGAATTTGAACCGGTGCCTCCTCGTATGTCGTGTTATATTGTATCGAAATGTCATACCATTGCACTACAGCTTCCGGATTAGGTTGACATTTTTGAAGGATGGAGACATGGAACACGTCATGCACGTGAGATAACTGAGGTGGCAGGGCAAGACGATACGCCACGACATCGACTCGTTACACGATCGGGAATGGTCCAATGTACCTTGGTGCAAGCTTCCCTTTCACACCAAATCGAACAACTCCCTTGCGTAGGGAAACCTTCAGCAGAACGAAGTCGCCTTCCTGAAATTCCAAAGGCCTATGCCTTTTGTCAACATAGCTCTTCTGTCGACTTTGAGCCGTCAACAGTCATTCTTGAATCATAGCTATCTTCTCATTGTTCTCTTGAATGACGTCTGGTCCAGTGGTAAGTCGATCCTCTGGTTCTAACCAACAGACAAGTGATCTACACGGACGATCATACAAAGTCTCGAACGGTGCCATACCGATACTGGCCTGATAGTTGTTGTTGTAGGTAAAGTCAGCAAGGTGCATGTATTTCTTCCAGTTCTCGCCAAAATCCATAATATAAGCTTGAAGCATATCCTCCAGAATCTGAGTAACTCTTTCAGATTGTCCATCAGTCTAAGGATGAAATGCTGTGCTAAAGTTCAATTCTGTTCCCATGGCTTCTTGAAAACTCTTCCAATACCTTACATTAAAACGCGTGTCACGATCGGATGTGATCGATAACGGTACTCCGTGAAGCCTTACAACATGCTCAAAGTATAACTCTGCTAGGATCTTCTGAGAATACGTCACACGAAACGATATGAAATGCACAGATTTTGTCAACCTGTCCACCACCACCCAGATGGCATCGTGCCTGTGCTCAGTTCTCGGTAGTCCCATCAGAAAGTCCATTGTAATGTGCTCCCATTTCCATCCTGGAACAGGTAGAGACTGTAATTCTCCAGCTAGCTTATGATGTTCAGCTTTAATCCGGAGGCAAGTTACACATTCTGAGACGTACTCACGAACTTCTTTCTTCATGCGTCTCCACCAGTACTGCCTCTTCAGGTCCTGGTACATCTTGGTACTTCCCGGATGAATAGCATACCTCGATTTATGAGCCTCATGCAAAATTACCTTCTTAATCTCATCCACTTTAGGAACAACTAGCCGGTCGCGAAAGTACATCGTCCCATCATCTCGGATTCTCCAATCTTCAAGCTGCTCTCCATTTTGGATTCGAACCCAGATTCCTTGGAGATGATAATCTTACCACTGATTTTGCTTGACTTGTTGCACAAGAGCTGGTGTAGAGATCAGATTATACACCATAGCCTGGTGATAATCCTTGTGATACTAGAGGTCATAATCGCTCACAACCTCAGTCCTCTTCCAGTTTTCCAGAGCTAATGACGCTAAAGTCCCCGAGGTTTTCCTACTAAGGGCATCAGCTACCACATTAGCTTTTCCCGGATGACACTGTAGCGTGAAGTCGTAATCTTCCATATACTCCACCCATCTCCTTTGTCTGAGGTTCAGATCTTTCTGAGTAAATAAGTACTTCAGGCTCTTATGATAAGAAAAGACCTGAAACTTTGCTCCAGAGAGATAACACCTCCATATCTTTAGAGCAAATATCACCGCTGCTAACTCCAAGTCATGCGTGGGGTAGTTCCACTCATGCGGTCTCATTTGGCGAGATGCGTAAGCTACAACGCGCCCACCTTGCATCAAGACACAACCAAGTCCAACCCCCGAGGTGTCAGAGTACACCTCATATGGCTCCTCGATATTAGGAATAGTCAGGACTGGTGTACTTGTCAGCCTTGCCTTCAATTCCTGAAAAGCATGTTCGCACTCAGCGTCCCATTCGAATCTGACTTCTTTCTTGGTCAACCGAGTCATCGGTGCAACAATACTCGAGAAGTCCTTTACAAAGCGTCGGTAATACCCCGCGAGTCTGAGAAAACTTCAGATCTCTGCCACATTCTTCGGCCTTTTCCACTGTAACACAGTCTCAATCTTAGAAGGGTCCACAGAAATTCCTTGTCCTGATATCACATGGCCAAGGAACTTCACTTATGTCAACCAGAAGTCACACTTCTCGTTCTTCGCATACAGCTGGTGTTCACGAAGAGTCTGAAGAACAATCCTCAAATGCTGTTCATATTCTTCCCAAGTCTTCGAATACACCAATATGTCATCAATGAAGACAATTACGAACCGATCTAAGTACGGCCGGAAAACACGGTTCATTAAATCGATGAATGCAGCCGGGGCATTCGTCAACCCAAATGGCATTACCAGGAACTCGAAGTGTCCATACCAAGTCTGAAAAGCAGTCTTCGGGATGTCCTCCTCCCTGATTTTCAATTGATGATACCCAGACCTTAAGTCAATCTTAGAGTAATACTGTGATCCACCCAACTGATCGAATAACTCATCGATCCTCGGCAGTGGGTAATTATTCTTCACAGTTACTCTATTCAACTGACGATAGTCAATGCACAACCGGAGGGATCCGTCGCGCTTCTTCACAAACAACACTGGTGCACCCCAAGGGGAAGTACTATTCCTAATGTACCCCTTTTCCGCTAGCTCTTCGAGATGCTTTCTTAATTCTCTCATTTCAGCAGGTGCCATCTGGTAGGGAGGTATGGAAATAGGTGCCGTTCCCGGAACCAAATCAATGCAAAATTCAATTTCCCGATCCGGCGGTAAACCGGGTAGCTCATCAGGAAATACATCTACAAATTCATCCACCACAGGAATTCTCGCATTATCCATAATTACCGTTCACCCTCTAAGGCAAGTAGGAAGGAGAAACATGCAGATTCTTACGTCCTCCAACGCTATATTTCAACAGTCGTTCTTCCAAGACTGAATTCATGTCCGCTTTATAGGTAATTATAGCTCCGGAATCAGTCATCAAGGTTACTTTTCTACGGTAACAATCAACAATTGCACCGTATCTTGCTAACCAATCCATTCTGAGTACCACATCAAACAGACTCATCAGAAGGATTACCAGGTCAACTCTTAATCGCTCACCTCTAATCGTGATTTCACACGATCTGCACATACTAGCTACCTCTACACATCCCAGTGGGGAGTTCAACATCATTAGGGTTTCCAAGTTCTCAGACTTTTATTTCAATATTCGAACAAAAGAACTTCATATAAAAGAGTGTGTAGCACTAGTGTCAAACAACACATGTGTTAAAGAGTGAGATATTAGAATCATACCCTCAACCACTGTGTTATTGGCCTGGCCTCCAGAATTGCCTCCTGTTAGGGTATAAGCTTGTCATTGCACTTCCCCCTTCCCTTTATCACCAACATTAGGCCTTTGGGTCAGTGGCCTATACTGTTGTGGTGGAGGTATCTGTACCGGTCCCGGCGCCTGAGGCTGAAATTGTGTGTACTGAGGTGGTCGGTAGGCTGGCACATGAGGGTAGAATGCTGGCATTTACAGCTGCGGCTGGTAAGGTGGCATGAACTGCGGTGGCCTCTCTTGACCATAGAAAACATCACCTTGGGGCTGTTGATTCTGTGGCTGATTGCGATTAGGACAGTTTCTCCTAATATGGCCAATTTGCCCACAGTGATGGCACTTTGGTCGGTAGGGAGAATTTCTGTCACTCCCAGATGAACTACTACCACCACTGATCACATCCCCACTAACCTGCCCTTGATTCTGATTTCTTCTGCCGCTCCGTTATGGCCCACCCGAAGCAAAAACTCGAGCATCTGCTTCCTTACTTTGCTGATAGGCCAAGTTATCTTATTCCACGCTTGTAGCAGCATCCACCAGGCCTAAAAAATTTTGGATCCTTAGAGGCACTAAGGGTCTCCTTACATTAGGTCTCGGGCCTTTCTAAAACTTCAGGCATTTCAGATGCTCAGATTCCACCAGAGATGGCAGAAAGTGGGACAAGTCATTAAACTTAGCCTCATATTCCCTTATTGTCATATCACCCTGTTGCAAGGTCATAAACTCCAATGCCTTCTGATCCTTGTAGCTATGAGGGAAATATTGTTCATTGAAGAGAGTTTCAAACTGCTCCCAAGTCATTTTCGCAACATTGAGCCTTCTTCTCACTTGCTTCCACCAGTTGCTTGCTTGGCCTTCCATTTTGTATACAACGAATTCTATCCTGTATTCTTCCGGCACTCCCATAGTATCTAAGTGTTTAACTATGAAGTCTAACAAGAACTCTGCTTCTTGAGGTCCTCCCTCGCTATTGAACGTAGGGATAGGTGCACGCATGAATTCCCAGAAGTAACTCTACTTCCTGTCCTCGGCCGGTCGCTCATTCTGAGCTCTAGCGGCCATGCCTTGAAACACAGCATACATGGCATCCATGAACTCCTGGTTCTGTGGAGCCGGGTTGTTAACCGACCTACGCCGTGGCGGCATCTCTTTTATCTAAAAAGAAACTAGACTGTTCAGTGAATTCCTGATGTCACACATGTATGTACAATCCTGTGGATTCTTAACCTAGGTCTCTGATACCACTCTGTCATGCCCCTCAAACGGGGTGGGTGACGTAGAGGCTCGATTAGGGTTAAACGCACGATAATAATAATAAAGGAAATACCCGACGAGCCCCACACACTGAATTAAAACAAACTACATGATCTTTCCATAGGATCTCGTTAGAGTACATACATGGCACGTAAATAAATCATTACAGTTACAGACATCATCCACAGTATAGTTATCCAAGTACAAGAGTTTACAAAATTTACAAATTCTTACATTGGTAGACAGGGAGGATGACACAATACTCTCCAAAATCTGGTGGTAGCACACAGCTACTCCGCACTCCTCCAAGAGTCTCCTGGGAGGGGTTAATATTTTAAAACAATGAAAAGTGAGCGAAAGGCCTAGTAGGATATAATTTGAAATAACTTGGTAAATAAATAAACAAGTAAATAAATGAATAAATATAGATATTCAGTTCCAACACAACAGCCGGAACCTCACATCCTTTTTCTGAAAGGAATATAAACTGAAAATTACCGTATTACAAGCATCAGGAAGTAATTTGTACAAATTACTTACACAACCAAGTGCACAAGCCTTCCCGGGCTGGGTTTCAGGTTCTTTCTCCGAGGATGCACTCTCCACATCCTATCTAGGCCATCAACGGGCTTACCAGTTCGGAAGATCTCTTTCATTAAGAAATCATTCATTAAACATTATGAAATCGTTATTATAATCCCACGTACTACAACAAGCCGTGGGTCCCCATGAACTACAACAAGCCATTGGTTCCATGAACTACAACAAGCCACGGGTTTTAAAAATATTTTTCTTTCGCAAACAAGTTCCTTTCTTTAAAACATTTGCAAGGTCAAAATCCTTTTGAAAACCAGGCTCACAAACAAAGGGCTAGAAATCCTACCTCGAAATTACCAAACCTGTGGCTAACAGTGCACTATTCCAGCTTCCGCTTCCTCAAGCCACTCAATCCGAGTCCTCAGCGATCACTGTTACAAGACAATACTTTAGGATTCCAATCTCATTCCTAAAGTAATTCATACTCAATCATATCCTTTGATTTCCTATTAGTGTGCCATAATCAATTTCATGTTTCAAATCATAATTCCAAGGGTTTTAATTCCAAAACATGGATTAAAGATGCTACTCCATCAACTCTAGGTCCCCAAATGAAGCTAATTTGGGTCTTCCTCGAAAATAGGGGTCAAAACAACAATTTCAGGCCAAACAGGGTCAAACCCCGTGTACACCGGTCGACCAGTGATAGAGCAGTGCATCACCACTGGTCGACCGGTGGTGTGCAATCCGGTCGACCACATTGGTCGACCGGTGGTTTAATGTAATCCGATCGACCGCACAGGTTGACCTGTGAAGAACAACAGTGCCATAAACTCACGAAAATTAGTATGAAAACCTGTAAATCCAGTCTCAAATCACAATATCTCAAGGGACAACACCTGAATCTGGGTTCTAGGTACTAAAACAAGTCCAAAGAACCTAAGATTCCCAATTTCTACCCTAGTTTTACTCAAAATCCATCAAAATTCTATTTTGAACCAAAAACGATTTTTAATCCAAAAATTTAGGATTTCAAGAGAGGTTTTTTCAGAAATCTTACCTTGAATCCTTCTCTTGACGTTGAAAACTCCTTGAAACTTTCCTTTAGTTTGAAATCCAGTTGATTTGAGACAAAATAGGAGAGAGACAATCGAGAGAGAGTAAGAGAATGAAGAGAGAGAGAGAGAGAGAGAGAGAGTGTGTGTGTGTGTGTGGTCACGGGAAGGACGGAAGGAAGGAAGAGGAAAAGGAAAAGAAGAAAAAGAAAAAAGGAAAAAGAAAAGAAAAGAAAAATAGGTGTCCAAATATTTTAAAATGGCAGTCCATAAATGCGCCCATACACACTTCTGGGTTAAAATAAAATTACTGAGAATATTTAAATACCTTGAAATTATTTAAATTACACGGCAAAAACATTTATTAATCAAAACGAATTAATTAAATCAGATTAGACACACTAATA
This sequence comes from Morus notabilis, assembly GCF_000414095.1. Taxonomy (NCBI): domain Eukaryota; kingdom Viridiplantae; phylum Streptophyta; class Magnoliopsida; order Rosales; family Moraceae; genus Morus; species Morus notabilis. The sequence continues at coordinate 63,191 of NW_010365597.1, forward strand.
AATCTTAATTATCTCAATTAATCTCATTTAATTCTTCGGGGTGTTATAAGATTGGGCGGTCGGCTGGCACTGACCAGGCGCGGGACCCACGCCGGAGAAGATGAGACGCGCGAGGCGCAAGATGGAACGAGAGGAAGGGGCACAGATTTCCGCGCTGACACGCGGGACCCACTTCATTTGGCTTAGCTGATGGGTGGCGTGGCTCTCTCTGATTGGCTCGGCTTGTGTGGCTTGGATGGGCTGAAAACATGGTTTTCATGGCTTTTTCTTGTGTAGCTTTTTACACTTCTTTCATCTGTAAATAATTAAGTAAAAACTAGACAAATTCCAATTAAAAATATTATGAATAAAAATAATGGAATTGTTTAATTAAATCTTAAATATTTTTATATTATATAAATCAAAAGTAGTGTTTAGGGTGCATTTTCATGTACTAATCACAACTCCCAACCACTTATTGCTAGTCTCTAGCAATCCAAGTGCAAGAGAAATCATGTCACAAAGAAAATTGAGTCTCAACTCGCTTTATCACCTGAGTATTTCAAACAAAGTGTCAGTAAAAAGATACTATCAAGATTATTTCAGTCATAACTCCAGAGTCATGAGTGTGCGCTCCAAACTATAACCTTCTTACCACTGACCATAACACATGCAGCTTTGAAAAATTCACCAAGTAGAAGTCTCAACTCCATTGATCTCACGGGTGTCAGAAATATTTAAGTGCAAAGGTTTTCTCTCATGGAGTTGGAAATGAAACAATCAATGCTCAGTGTAAGGAAGGTAACATTTAGGACAAACAATCAAATGAACATTGATCAAAAGATAGGTTAATCAACTACTAGAACATTCCACCATTCTTACCATAAACTAGCTTTTGGGATTTCATTCAGGTCAAACAAAAATTTACAGAAACGAATAAAGAGCCAAAAAAATTCATAGGAAAATAAATTACTTTTTTTTTTGGCAAAAGACAACTTGCAATAATGAAGTGAATGTAGAAAGGTGTTCTTTTGACAAACTGCTATATAGCATCAATTGTGATTAACACCAAACTACAGGATCTGTGAAATGTTACTCTTGCTCAGTTTTTTTTTTGAAAAATAAGAAATGAGGCTCTATTACATAAGATCATTCCTATCTAACCCAAAATCCATCCCTTAAGCATATGCACCAAGCATACCACTAACCATGTAATGTTGTTCTATCAGTGATTTTACCGGCTCAAACGATCAATGAAAGTTCAAAAGTTATTTTCTCAACTCTTTTAACTTACTAAAAATCAAGCACTTAAACTCAGAAATTTTCTCAGTTGACATGCATTAACATCCATCTTACCATAAGGTTTAGCACGTGTAAAAAGAAACTCTGGAAGTCATTTCTTAGTAACCAAGACAATGAAAATTGACTCAAACAAACATTTTGAAATCATACTCAGATAACTTCACAAAAATTTTAACCAAAATATCAACATGACAAAAATCACTCTTACACATGAATATGCTCACCACCCCCAACCAAAATCAGACAGTGTCCTCAGTGTCAAAAATTATGAAAATATAGAGAAAGAAGACACCTGGACGATAAGCATTCCACATATGAGCACAGCTTGAGCTTCCTAATATGATTCTCCAAAAACACACACAAAAAAAAATGTAAAAAGAAACGAAGAAAACAGAAAATGAAAATATGGTACAGGAGATATGAGCAAACTACTCAGGGCTGATAAATGGGGTCGTCGAGAATGATCTCTTTAACCTGGTTCACCCACTCTAAGTAATTTTTCAGACGTTGGCCATTTACTTTGAAGATTCTCCCATCGGTCGGGTCCTTAACCTCGACAGCACCATTAGGAAAAACGCGTTTTACTACGAACGGACCAGTCCACCGCGACCTCAACTTACCGGGGTGGAGATGCAAATGGGAATCATAGAGATGAACCCGTTAATTTGGCTCAAAATTCTTCCTTAGGATCTGCTTGTCATGAGCGGCTTTCATTTTTGCCTTGTAGATCCTGGAATTGTCATAAGCATCGTTTCTTAACTCCTCGATTTTAGAAAGCTGGAGCTTTCGATTGATACCTGCAGCGCTGAGATCAAAGTTGAGGGCTTTGGTAGCCCAATAAGCCTTATGTTCGAGCTCTACAGGTAGATGACATGCTTTTCTAAAGATAAGCCGGTAGGGAGACATCCCAAGTTGGGTTTTATAAGTAGTCCGGTATGCCCAAAGTGCGTTTGGAAGGCGCAAAGACCAATCCTTGCGATCGAGATTAACCGTCTTCTCCAGAATTTGCTTAATCTCCCTGTTGGCCAACTCAGCTTGGCCATTTGTCTGCGGGTGATAGGCAGTCAAAACTTTATGATCCACACCGTATTTGTGCATCAGAGCCTCAAAAGAATGGTTGTAGAAATGGGTGCTTTGATCACTAATGATGGCACACGGCGTTCTGAATTGAGATAACACATTTTCCTTTAAGAACTTAACAATAGTGGTGTTATCGTTGTTCTGGCATGCCACGACTTCTACCCACTTAGATACGTAATCCACAGTGAGGAGTATGTACAGGAATCCATAAGAAGGTGGAAATGGTCCCATAAAGTCTATCCCCCAGCAATCGAATATTTCTATTATGAGAATTGGGTTCAAGGGCATCATATGGCGACGAGACAAAGCACCTAGCTTTTGGCACCTCTCACAGGAACGACAGAAGTCATTGGTGTCCTTAAACAAAGTGGGCCAATAGAGACCACACTGTAAGATCTTCGCGGCGGTCTTCTTCACAGAAAAATGACTGCCACATGCATCATTGTGGTAAAAGTTTAGGACACTAGACACTTCATCATCCGAGATGCATAGTTTCATGATTTGGTCGGGGCAGTACTTAAAAAGATAAGGGTCATCCCAGTAAAAGTTACGAACCTCGACCAAAAACTTCATCTTGTCTTGTGCACTCCAGGTAGATGAAATCTCGCCAGTCACCAAGTAGTTAACAATGTGAGCATACCATGGCATCTTAGTGATAGCAAAGAGATGTTCATCGGGAAAGTCATTTCTAATAGCAGGACTTTCGGCGGAATCATTAAACTCAAGACGAGATAAGTGGTCCGCAACCACATTTTCAACTCCCTTCTTGTCCTTGATTGTCAAGTCAAATTCCTGCAGAAGAAGGATCCACCTACAACTTGAGTAGTTCATCTTAGCACTATTCAGAGTACAACTTGCATAGTAGACAACAAAAGGCTTCCCCTCCTTCCGTTGACCAAGAACGGCCCCCACAGCGTAGTTACTTGCGTCACACATGATCTAAAAAAGTAAGCTCCAATCTGGTGACTACATAATAGGGGCAGAAGTCAGTTTTACGATGAGTGTTTGGAATGCATCTTCACACTCTTGTGTCCAGTTGAACACAACATCTTTTGCTAAGAGGTTGCTTAGCAGTCTCGCTATAGATGAAAAGTTCTGGATGAACCTCCTGTAGAATCCGGCGTGCCCCAGAAAAGATCGAACGTCCTTAACGGCCTTAGGGGTGGGCAAGTTAGAAATGAGTTCAACCTTGGAGCGGTCGACCTCGATTCCTCTTTTAGAAACAATGTGCCCAAGAACTATGCCGGATGACACCATGAAATGACATTTCTCCCAATTGAGCACGAGACCTTTCTCTTCACATCTTTGCAGAACGGCTTCCAAGTTGAGAAGGCACGTGTCGAATGAATCTCTGAAGACTGTTAAATCATCCATGAACACTTCCATGCATTTCTTGATCATGTCACTGAAAATACTCATCATACACCTCTGAAATGTGGCTGGTGCGTTACACAGTCCAAATGGCATTCACCGAAAGGCATAAGTGCCAAAAGGACATGTGAATGTTGTCTTATCCTGATCTTCTAATGCTATCTCTATCTGATAATATCCTGAATAGCCATCGAGAAAGTAATAGAAAGGATGACCTGCCACATGTTCTAGGATTTGATCGATGAATGGACGTGGAAAATGGTCTTTGCGAGTGGCAGCATTAAGCTTGCGATAGTCAATACACATGCGCCAACCAGTCATGACCTTTGTGGGAACTAGAGCCCCTTTCTCATTTTTCACGACAGTAACCCCCGATTTCTTAGGCACTACCTGGGTTGGACTAACCCACTTGCTATCAGCAACAGGATAAATTATGCCAGCATCCGACAATTTCAAAACCATATTCTTAACTACTTCTCTCATGGTTGGATTCAGGCGTCTCTAGGGGTCTCTTTGCGGGTTAGTCCCTTCTTCCAAATGAATTCGATGGGAGCAAATTAACGGACTAATACCTTTGATGTCAGCAATCGTCCAACCCAATTCAAATTTGTGCTCTTTCAGCATGTCGATCAATCGTTGTTCTCGCGATGTATCGAGTTTAGACGAGATGATGATTAGAAATGTGCCTTCATCTCCCAAGAACACATGTTTTAAACCCTTAGGTAGTTGGGCTAGCTTGACTTTTGGGGCCTCCTCGATGGATGATTTCAGTTTTTCTCTTTCTGTCGGGAGCTCCTCAAAATAAGGTGGCCCAAACTTGGTTCCTTTGTCCTGTGATTCTTTGAAAATGGCAGAAATGTTAGCCAGGTCACAAGGACCGGAACTCTAAGATTCAAAATTTTGGAGGAGGTTTTCAAGATCTTCAGAGTTGCTTTGCAGCAAGACCTCCTCCTCGACAAGTGTGTCGATCATGAATGTTTGGTGACACTCGTCATCACCTTGTGGTTGTTTTACAATGTTGAAAACATTTACCTCGAGAGTCATGTTCCCAAAAGAGATCTTCATTAGACCATTTCTATAATTAATTATGGCATTTGCTTCGTAAGGAATGGTCCTCCAAGGATGATCGGGATTTTTGACTCTACCTTAACCACTGACTGAGTGTCCAAAACAACAAAATCCATGGGATAGTAGAACTTATCAACTTGCAACAACACGTCTTCAACTATTCCACGTGGTTTCTTTATGGATAGATCGGCCAATTGTAGTACTACAGGTGTCTGCTTAATCTCTCCAAGATCAAGTTGCGAGTAAACTGAATAAGGCATGAGGTTTACACTCTCTCTAAGATCCAGCAATGCTTGGCCGAATTCGTGTGTCTCAATTGTGCAGGAAATGGTGGGACAACTATGATCTTTGTACTTCAGCGGTGTCTTCTGCTCAATCACCGCGCTCACTTATTCGTCAAGAATGCGGTCTTCTTGACGTGGTTCTTTCTCTTTATGGTGCACAGATCCTTGATAAACTTGGCGTAGGCCAGCACTTGCTTGATCATGTGTAGTAAGGGAAGATTGATCTTTAATTGTGTCAAGTGCTCCAGGATCTCACTTTGATTTTCCGATACTTTCCCAGCAGGTTGGAGAGCTTGGGGAAAAGGCACCTTTATCGGAATTTTTATTGGCTCTTCTTTCTTCTGAGCCAATTCTTCATTACTTGAAGTGGTTGTACTTGTCAATTGCGTGTCTAAATTCTTACCACTTCGAGTAGAGATGGCGTTAACTTCCTTGATATTTTGACCTTTAGAGTTGGAAGTTTGAGCCATGTGTTGTCCTCTCAAATTGGACTGGGCTTGTGATAAAAATCTACCGCGCTCCTGAACGGTTAAAGCTTCTGTCAGCTTTGTGATCTGACTTTTTATTTCCTTGTTCTCTTCCACCAGCTGCGTGAGCATCGAATCAACCCTTTGATTCGTTTTATTTTGCGCGTCCATAAAAGCTTTTAGGGTATCCTCTAGAGAATTCTCTTTCGGCTGTATGTTATTCTGAGGTGCAAAATATGTCCTTGGGGGTTGAGATTGTTGCTCTGATCTCCATTGCCCTCCAGATGATTGTGCATGTTGGTTTGGATCTCTCCAACTGAAGTTTGGGTGGTTTTTTCAACTAGGATTGTAAGTTTCTGAGAAGGGTCCGTAAAGCTTCTTGTATGTGCCCAATGCATTGCACTGCTCCTCGTATACCCCCCTCATTTCACTAAAAGAAAGACAATCTTGAGCCAGATGGTCCACTCTACCACAAACGAAGCAAGGCTCATGTGCATCTGTCCTTGCCACCATGTAGGGTCCTTTACTATCTTTGCTTTTGAGGGCCTTAATTTGCTTCGTCAAAGCTTCAACTTGGACCTTGAGGCTGTCCTCTTCTCTTAATTGATAAACTCCAATTGGTCGGGACCTACTGGTGCTCTCAGTAGCACTCGGTCCAGTCCAAGTATGAGCTTTCTTAGCTAACTCGTTCAGGTACTCGATAGCTTCGTCAGGATCCTTTTGGAGAAAATCCCCATTGCACGTCATCTCAACAAATTAACGCTCTCAGATTGTGAGTCCATCGTAGAAATAGCTTACGAGGTGCCAACTTTCATATCCATGGTGGGGACACAGATTTAACAGATCTTTAAAACGCTCCCAAGCTTGATAAAGAGTTTCGTTTTCCTTCTGAGCGAAATTCGAGATCTGTCGTTTCAAATTATTAGTCTTATGGTGTGGAAAATACTTGTAGAAGAATGTCGTTGTCATTTCTTCCCACGTACCAATAGACCTAGGCCTAAGAGAATACAACCAGCTTTTAGCCTTGTCCTTCAGAGAGAAAGGAAAAAACTTCAATCTGATGGTGTTTGCGGCCTCAGCACGGCTGTGAAAGGTGGTCACCACCTCTTCAAACTCCCAGATGTGTACATATGGGTTCTCGTTTTCCCGTGAAAAGTTGGGAGAAGTGCAATCATGCCCGGCTTGAAATCTGTAAGTGGTGCATTTGGTGGGAACATGATGCAAGATGGGGTGGCCGTGCACGTTGGGTGTAAGTAATCCTGCAACGTCCTCGGCTGAACTTCCTTATGTTGTGCCATTGCGAATAGATTTTGAAGTACGAATTCCAACGACGAGTGTGAAGACGGAGGCGTAGAAGAAGAGTCGGATAGAATTTCACTAGGGGTTTCTAAGTCTGGACGTTGAGCAAATCTCCCTAGTTCGTCTCTATACCGATGCATTCACCCAAAGCGTTTTTTTTTAATTTTTTTATTTTTAATCAAAAAGAAAATAATTATATAATAACGTAAATTGTAACAACCAAAAGTGCTCCTAGGAAAGACTATAGCTCTTGGCTCAATGAATAGTCTCATAGACAGAGCAACGTTCCCAGAAAAGATTGGTGGGGCGAGGTCCACTTAAGTACCAACTTTCCTAGACAGAACTCCCTCATATTGTACTTTCCACGTAACCACACAATTATCCTAAAAACTAATTATTAAATTTTATTGAATAAATTATGAAATGTAATCTAATTAATGAAAACTATTCCTAGAGTCAAAAGCCTAAATCTACCAAATTATGAAATTCCTATATTTAGAATAGTCAATTAATTACAATCCTAATTATAATCCTATAAATTAATGAGAACTATAAAAGGAAAATTTAAATTAGGCAACAATATAATAGTTAACAATTAAATTATACAAATAGGGAAACAAAATAAAATCTTAATTTATCAAAAATAAAAGATTACAAAATCAAATCACAATCAATTTTAAAACTAAAAAGAAAAATCTCACACTATGTTATTAAATAAAATGGTAATAAAGTCCTAAACAATTAAATGAGAAATAAGGAAACAAAATAATAACAAAAAATAAATAAATAATACCTACGGTAGTTGACAAAAATAAATAAATAAATAAATAACCAAATAAACAAATAAAAAAAACTAACCAAACACCTAAAAGCAAATATAACCTCTTTTTTTTTTTTTTTTTTGAAATAGGAAACGACAAGAAAAAAAAAATGAAGCAAAAAGGTGACTTTTTTTTTTTTTTTTGGGTTTTGAGTAAGGGACGGTGGAATAAAAGAACAAGTGAAAACTTGCAGCAACTTTTTTTTTTTTAATGAAAGATACGTATAACAAACTAAATATATATATATATATATATAATATAATAATAATAAATATATACTTATCTCTTTGGCTTAAAAATTTACTGATCAATCTCGTTAGTAGCACCTCCCCAGCAACGGCACTAAAATTTAATTAACGCTCAAAAGTGATGTTATAAACTGTAAAAAAAACCCCTTAGTAAAATGGAATTGCTAAGAGGATGAATAGGACTCTTATGGAAAGAGTTAGGTGCGTGCTCATTATGTCAGGACTTAATAAACACTTTTGGTGAGATGCTGTTTCTATAGCCTGTTATCTAATTAATAGGTGTCTGATTAGCGCTCAAAAGTGATGTTCACAAGCGGTCGATTGTAGCACAGAAGGGCGGTCGTATCAACAGAGAGATAACAAAATAAAAAGAAAGATTAATAGAATAAGAGCGTTAGAGAAAAATAAATAACAAGTAAATTAAAGAAAAATGAGAGTTTTTGAGATTTTTGTTGCAAATAAAAAAGAGAGAAGATTTGTGTGGAAGAAATTTAATAATAAAAACGGTAAGGTGTCGAGAATCCTTAATGTTTCGTTCACCAATTCAAGTTTTGATTCACAAAATAAAAGAATCAAATAAATTAAATCTCTATGTTGACTCCGAAAATATTATTATTACAAGTTATCCAAAATTGACAATATATCAATTTGACAATATTGCAGTAAAAGACAATTTGTAAAATAATTTGAATAACAGAATAGTGCATGGCAGAATTACATAAAAAAAGCGTGACTGGACTTATATAAAAATTGGCACACAATATTTTGAAAAGTAAAAGAAAAATAGATGAGATTTAATTCATTCAGATATTGAACTTTACAGCACATGGAATCAAAAGCCTGAATTAGGTCACTCACAAAAGTTCATCTCTAACCTCACCAAGAAAACTCTAGCCTAGCTTGCAAAACATTCTCACAAGTTCTAGAGAGAAAATATGAGACTGACAGTAAGACAATAGAAAATTGAATGTCAAAAGCTCCTTAAAACCTTATGCTAACCCTTTTATTTATAGTGTTCAGAGGTTGCCTGTCAAATAAGGAAACAAATAATAAAAATAGAAAATTACAAAAGAAAGAGAAACAAAATAAAATTACACATAAATTAGGAGAAATCATATATATAATTTGGGGAAGAAATATACCCATTTGCTCTGATTTGAAAGAGAAACTCAGACTCAGCACCTAGAAGACACGTGTCGCAATGCAATTGGAAAGAAGGAATCAACTCGTCACGTGTCGCACTCAGAGTGGTTGGCGTGTGCTGGCACTGGTCAGAGAGGAAGAATGCTTGTCGACATTGGGGTCCCGTTGAGACAAGTGGCGCATACAGATTGGGTGGTCGGCTGGCACTGACCAGGCGTGGGACCCACGCGGGAGAAGATGAGACGTACGGTGATGGTTGCGTGCAAGGAAACGCGCGCTCTGAGGTAACGCGTGCTAGTGACGCGCGAGGCGCGAGACGGAGTGAGAGGAAGGGCGCGGATTTTCACGCTAACACGCGGGACCCACTTCATTTGGCTTGGCTGATGGGTGGCGTGGCCTCTCTGATTGGCTCGGCTTGTGTGGCTCAGATGGGCTGAAAATATGACTTTCATGGCTTCTTCTTGTGTAACTTTTTACACTGCTTTCATCTGTAAATAATTAAGCAAAAACTAGACAAATTTCAATTAAAAATATTATGAATAAAAATAATGGAATTGTTTAATTAAAGCTTAAATATTTTAATATTATATAAATCAAAAGCAGTATTTAGGGTGCATTTTCATGTACTAATCAGTGTCCTTGTAAACCTATTGGTTTAAAGACACCAGAGGAATGTTGGACTAACAAACCTCCAAATTCATCAAATCTAAGAGTGTTTGGGTGTGCAGCCTATGCTCACCAAAGAGAGAGAAAATTATACCCTAGGTCTATAAAGTGTATCTTTCTTGGTTATCCCGAGGGAGTTAAAGGATATAGACTATGCTTAAGAAGTGGTTCACAATACAAAGTAATTATCAGTAGAGATGTTGTGTTCAATGAGTTTGATATGCCTTATTTAAAATTAGAAAAAGAAACTGCTCCCAGTGTTCTTGATGCAGGAACAGGTGCATTATCATCCCAAGAATTTCAATTTGAGGTGGAACATTCTAAAGAGCAAACTGACATTCCATCGATGGGCAGTGAAGAAACTCATGAATAAAACACTCAACTGAATGATCAAAATGAAGAAGTTAGTGAACCGGCACAAGAGGAACAACCCATATCAATCCAGAATTTAGATTAATATCAATTGACAAGGGATATACCGAGGAGAAATATTAGACCAACTCAAAGATATGATGGAGGGAACTTAGTAGCTTTCGCCCTTAACACTGATGAAGAAGTGGAAACTGAAGAACCAAAGAGTTTCACTGAAGTTGTAAATGGTCCACATGCAAACCAATGGAGAGCAGCTATGGAGGAAGAAATGCAATCTTTGAGAAAGAATAATACTTGGGTTCTAGGAAATAAACCCAAGTATTAAAACCAGTGGACTGCAAATGGGTATTCAAAATCAAGGAAGGCATGACATCAAAAGATCCAAGGAGGTTTAAGGCAAGATTAGTTGCCAAGGGCTTTACACAAGTAGAAGGTGTTGACTATACGAAAATTTTCTCTCCTGTAGTAAAATACAAGACCATAAGAACCATTTTAGCATTAGTGGCTCATGAAGATTGGAAACTAGAACAAATGGACGTAAAGACTGCTTTCCTCTATGGAGATTTGAAGGAAACAATTTATATGTCTCAACCACCGGGGTTTGAGGTTAAAGGAAAGGAGAAATAAGTTTGTCTCCTAAAAAAATCATTATATGGCCTCAAGCAGTCTCCACGCCAATAGTATAAGAGGTTTGATCACTATGCTTTACTAGGAGTCATTATGATTCATGTTTATATTTTAAAGATATTGGTACTATGTCAGCAGTATATCTCTTACTATATGTAGATGATATGCTAATTACGCACTAGTAATTAGCATATCATCTACATATAGTAAGAGATATACTACTGACATAGTACCAATATCTTTAAAATATAAACATGAATCACTTCAACAGTGGTATCAGAGCCAAAAGATTTGTGATCGGTGAAAGAGCTCGCGGCTAAAGCCAATATATAATAAAGTGATCAACAACGTAATAGCGTTGCCACGTGTACTATTTTGATTGGCTGAAGCTATTAAAATATCCAACTCCGCAAAGTAAGCCTTTAGTTACCCCGAAATGACATGTGTTTTAGAGTCTAGGAATGCC
>NW_010365597.1:74409-79519 GCF_000414095.1 Morus notabilis
TCTGTGAATGTTGTTTTATGAGATTAACCTTACACTTCCAGTACTTACTATCTTGATAACGACTTAAAAGGGGATTTTAGTACAAATGATTTTTTTCATCAATGGTCGTAGTTTTATAATTATAAAATGAATGTTTTTATTAATTTATTAGTCAATCACTCATTCTAAGCGGTTATTAATTTTAGTTTATTACTAATTAACTCGATGATTCTTTATGAATCAATATCAATTAATCACTGGCTTGTCGCCGGCCTGCTGGCCGTCGTTCCTCGTCCAACGTTCATCGCTGGCCGATCTGCGTATTGCCCGAGTTCGTGCCGCCAGCGGAGGGAGCTCGGGGTTGGGTCGAAACTCGAGGGAGAGGCGCAGAAAAGATCGTTCCCTGCCGCTGATTTGTGTGCTGACTGGTAGTTGTTGACCTCATTCAGTGCCACCACCACATCATCGGATAGCTACCGTGCGCGGTACACGTCGGAGTAGGCGCCAAAACTGACTCGTGGAAGTGAGAGAAACAAGGTGGTGGACGGTGGGTTTGCCATTTTTGTTGGAGGTTGTGGGTGAGGGGTTAAAATAGATAGGGCTTTTAGGGATTGGATTTTGGTGGTGAGTGAGTTTTAAGATTTTGATGGGTAAATTGATCGGTTTGATGAGTGGTTTTGGTGATGTTGTTCTTAGTTTGTGGTGTTTGTGAATTGTGTGATGGGTTTTTTCAAAAGAAGAACCCATGAAAAATGGTGTGGATTTGATGACTTTGGTGAGGTAGTGAGAAGTGTTTTTTTTTTAATTTTTTTTTTTTATGAGATTTTGAGGGTATTTTTGTCTTTTAAATTTTTTAAAAAAAGCACATGGTAACATGTGAGATTTTGCTATAAATTTAATGCATTTAGGCGGAAAAAAATTTAAAATCAGTTTAGTTTACTTCGTTAATTCAAATTAAAATATAATTTTATATGAGAATTTTTTATTATAATAAAAATATTAAATTTAACTGTTTTTTAAAATTTTTTATTATAATAAAACTTAAATTGAGACTTTAATTATACAAATTCAATAACTTTAGAGATTATTTTATTAAAATTAAAAGAACATGCACCAAACTGTTAAAAGGAAAAATTATATATGTATAAGTCTCAACAATTGCAGAATTTTCCCAACTCGGTTTCTGTCGGCAACAAAAACCCAGACTCAAATTCAATCTCAAACGAAAACGACATTGTCCTCGTCTTCCTCGTCACAGGAGCTGAAATCACGAGTATTCTCTTCGACGGCCGTGCGAAACCGTCCTTCTTCCAATGGCGGCACGAATCCAGCCCTCCTCCGACAGCGGAGTGAACCCACCCCTCACGGAACCTTCCCCCTAAAGGCGATGCGATCTCCTCCCCACCGGCGTGAGCTCTTCCACTGCCATCCCCCATCTCATCCTTCATGTGAATCTTGGCTTTAAAAGGAAAAGGGAAAAAAAAAAAAAAAAAGGAAAAGCAACAGAACGATGTAGAAATGGCGATTGTGGTTCTTGAGGTTGCGGTGAACAAGGATTTGTCTGCGGAGCCTTGAAAGGAGAAAAATGATGAACATTGTTAAGGAATATCTTTTTCATTCATAATTAAAAAAAAACGCTACGTGGGGCCCATTTATTTTTCAAATGTCAGAGGAGCCCAATCTTTTGCTATGATGTGGTGCGGTATAAGATTATATAATATACCAACTAATGAAAGTGGAGTCAAATCTGGTGGTCAAAAAAATAACTAGTAGTACCAGAGAAGGACCCGATAAAGAAAACTGGAAAATTTGCGATTTTGCTCATATTTGGTCATATAGAGGAGAGGAGGCGCTCGCGAGAGAGTGAGAAGGAGAAAGGAATCTGGATAGCCATGGCGGAACCTCCAAAGCTCTTCACCAATAAACCCAAAAAGGGTAAATACTTTTTTTTTTCCTTTTTCCCTTAAACCCCAGCAAGAAAACGAATATTTTTCTTGGTTTCAATGATTATCGCATTTCGTCATTGATCCGTTTACTGTTACTTTGAATTCATTCAGCGCAACTGAAACAATTTCAAGATCAGAAAGCGAAGGACTTTTCTTCACCATTGTCGTCATCGTCGTCATCAACGGGAAGTCAGCCTCCCCCTCCGCCTCAGCCACCAAAAGAGTCATTTGCTCGGCGTTACAAATTCCTCTGGCCCATGCTTCTCACCGTTAATATCGCTGTCGGAGGTCTTCCCTTTCTCTTCTCTTTCTCCTCATCTATCTTTTTTACTTTTATTTATTTATCTATTCTGCCCCACTTTTTTACTTGCAGTTCTTCATGCTGAAACGGCTAGTTTGTTTTTTGAAATTTATGGTCTTTTTTTTTTTTTCATTTTTTTTTTTTTTTTTTTTTTTTTTTGAAGTTCTATTAGTTCTGGATTTCGTGATACTCATCAATCTAGTGAAAAATCTTTTATGTGCATTTTTTTGGGGGGTGTGGATTTTGTTGTTAGAGGTTAGATGAACATTTCCTATCTCCTCGGCTGTTTGTCCTAAGTTTGCTATTATGTAGTTAGTTATTTTAATTCTTGATCATTAACATCTCCGAAGAGTGGGAACAGGGTATAGGATAAGATGTTAGGGATCTAATAGCTAGTTAGTTAGTTCTGTGGCTTTGTTAGTTGTTTATATTGTTTCTATAGTGTTTAGTAGTATAAATAGTGGGGTTTTGGGCTGGAGAGGGCTTATGATGAGATTTGTGAAGAGTGTCTAGTGCTGTGCGATACCTTGGAGGTTGGGGGTCCTCGAAACCGCCCATTCTATTATGTAATTTTCCATTTTTAGTGTTGTAAATGAAGTTAAGATTTCTGGGTTTCTAACAATGTTCACTGAAACAGATTGCATTTCTGAATCTGGCATGAAAAATTTATTTACTTTTGCGGTGTATATGACTGGTTATCTAAATTTGAAAGCCCAATCAAGAGTCAAGTGGAGAACCACTTGACAATTTTACTTTCAAGAGAGAGAGAGAAAAAAAAAATCATAACATTAATCACGTAATGAGTGGATGAAATAGAAAGACAAATTCTTTGGTTTTGATTTTGAAGTCCTTTCTACAGTAAATGATGCCATGATAAATTGGGATTTTTGTGCTTTGGAAAGAAGTTCTACTTTTATTTATAGCAAAAAGAGAAGTAGAAGCAGGAAGCAAGTTAAAAATATTAGCTTCTCTAAACAACTATAGAAGAAGTTCTACTTTTACTTATAGCAAAAAGAGAAGGTGCGGATGTTAAATGTTCATAAGACGTTATCTATTTGTGCTGCTACTCTTGTCTACCAAAATTGATAACTTGAAAGTGATTATTTTTAGCTGTTGAATGTTCATAGTTTGTGTTGAAGCATTTTCTTCTTATTCATGAAATAAATCTACAGCCGTCTGTCAGGTTCAATGGAACTCCTTTTTCCTTGCCTGCAATTTTCTACCTGAAAATACACGGGAATGCTTTTGCCAAAGGTGAAGCAGAAAGAGGTTAATGTAGATTCGTAAAATTTTCATGTCATGGATTATTGTGTATGTCAGAAGTCGTCAAGTACCTGAGTTGGACATGATATGACTTAGGTGTAGATGTTCTGACGTGTTTGTTGCTAGATTTGCTTCGTATAAGTAGAGTGCTTTTGTATATACAGATGAGATGACGCGAACCTGAAGTCAAGGGTCTTGCTGTGTGCAGTTACAGATACATAGGCATGCAATATTATAATCCATTTCATCCTACGGCCAAATTTGCATGTTATTATACATAATTACTGTTAAACTTAATTGGTTTGGCTTTCGATTTAGTTGCTTGATGATGTAGTTTCTGTTGATCATAATGCACTGTATATTGGACTGAAGTTTGTCTTAACTTTTGTAGCTTACCTTTTCATGAGAACAAAAACGAAAGAGACAGATGTTGAGGACGATATAGAGGATGAAGTTGTAACTATAGTACAAACAACAGCTGCTGATACTGCCCCTGTCGAGAAACCTCTACCCTCGCCAACCATCAATGAGCCTACTAAGTTGCGAGAACCAATCCTGGAGAGTCAGCAACGCGAGCTTTTCAAGTGGATATTGGAAGAGAAAAGGAAGATCAAGACAAAAGATCCTGAAGAAAAGAAGCGCATTGATGAAGAGAAAGCTATTCTTAAGCAGTTTATTCGAGCAAAATCTATTCCAGGCCTGTAACTGGTAAACAACTGTCGTCAAAGTATATAGAGTACCAAAAGAAAAGAGAGAATTTTCTACTTTTTGAAACTTCATCTTCTTTGTTTGTCATCACATTTTGCACATACTTTTGTTTTTTTTATCAATGGACGTTCTTTTTCTCTTTACAAATTGCCATATCTGAATAAATGGTGTCTGGAAAAATTTTAAGTTGCATCTGGTACAGAAAGTTGTGGAATTTGCTGTTGCTTAGTTCTAAAAGGCCAGTCATCAAGTCAATTAGCAAAAAGTTTGTTCCTTACAAGTCACTTATCCGATTTAGGAGCAGAACTACTACTACTGAAAGCCTTAAAAATATGTATTTATCATGAGTCACCTTACTCCTTTGAACCAGAAACTAGTCTAGTGGGACAAGGTTGTGGATTCAACGGGCAAGTGCCGATATTCGATCAAACTCGTGAAAAACCAGCAAGCATGATCTCCTTGTTCATAGAAAATAGGGAAGAACGCCATATCAAGAAGATCCTAGAGAAGTTCTACTTTAGGTTGGTTTATTTTATTTTTCCTCTGTCCGACATTCTACCTTCCAATGACGTTTTTGGAACGGTGACTAATACCAAACCGTCTCTTTCCTTGTCATGTTTCTTTGTCTCTATTGCTCAATATCATTTTCTCAGGAGTAATATATACATACATATATGCATGCATATATATAATATTATAATTCTCATTTGGTACCCAATTGCAGAAATTATAAGTTGAGCATATTCTCCCATCTTTTTAACTCGTGGAGATTCACATGGAGCTAACAGAAAGCATGAACAATTTCCAAAAAGGATGTGGACATACCATCTGTGCATTCTAAGAAAGTCCCTCCAACATGCAGGCATCCCCCTACCCCAAAAACCAACGGCAACTATATTATATATATATATAT
>NW_010365597.1:79738-87763 GCF_000414095.1 Morus notabilis
TATATATATATATATATTATATTTTTCTCCTTTCCAAAACCACATGCATTTACTATTCTTCCTGATGTCCCTACAGTTCATGCTTTCAAATAAATATATAAAAAGTATATCCAAACATATTCTATAGGATTCTCAAGGCATAGTGGAATTAACTAATGAAGTCCACAATATGCTTTACATAAAGGTTCAAAGATTTTGATTAAAGGATGATATTGGCTATAAGGGTTCATTTGAACAGGCACCTAATTACAAGTTAGAATGTTTGAACAGAGAAAATTGAGGAATAGCTCTGAATAATATAAGACTTTACAATGAATTATCATTTGTTATGTCACGTGGCAGCATTAGTCCCTTGGTACGTGAATATAATGTATAACAACTTAAATTAAGACTTGGAAAAGCCAAAAGGGTCGTCTTAGTTTTGATTTCCTTTTCTTAGCTTTTTCAATACTCGGGGCGGGAACCTTTGCTTGTGCTTATTCCATTACAAAATACAGAAATTGTTGTCCATTGCTCTATTATCTTTATTTATGATATTAAAGGATGGGTTTATATAATAAGAAAAGGAATTTTTGGTAAAAAGAGAAGGGTAGGCACATGTGGCCTCTACCATAATATATAAAAGTCACAAAGGATGGGATTGAATGTGACATGAGAGGTTTGGCTAGAGAGAGAGAGAGAGAGAGAGAGAGAGATAGAAGAACAAAAGTCGAGGAAGCGCAAGGAATGATGATGATGATGATGATGATGATGATGATGGTGATCATGGAGTGTGGATGGAGTTATTAAGTCTCACATGAACGCACGAGGAGTCTTTCAGCTGCTACGGCCAAATGGGACCGCCTTCAAAATCCACTCTAATGCCACAACCAAGATCAATCATGGAATTTGTGGGGACTTCTCTCTGCAATATATATATATATATATATATGTATGCCCTGCATCTTTTGTATATATGTAACAACCTTATCATAATACCCAATCGAAACGTTATATATATTACATATACATATGTTTTTTTTCTTTTTTTTGAGCTCTTTCTGCTGCTTCTGCTCATTTATTTTTTTTCATGGCACAAAACTTCAATGAAAGTGGGTCATTGGTTTGGTGAGAACAGAGAATATAAATATGAATATGTATGTATATCCATTTGTATTTAATATATATACATTTTTGACTGCCTGCATACCATCCAAACCTATGAAAACGAAAAAAAAAAAGCAGTACACATTAAAATGAATTATAATGAAGAAAAAAGAAAAGTTTTATTCTAACCGGGTCAGACCCGGATCCGGACAAGTCAATGCTTGGAAAAGTTTCTTATATAAGAAACTTAAAAGCAAGTCTTTGTAGCTTAATACGCTCGTCAGTCCCAACACATACTCTGTATTGTGCATTAGTTTCTCTCTCATCATTTCTCTATCTTGCTTCTCTCTCTCTCTCTCTCTCTCTCTCTCTCTCTCTCTCTCTCTTTCCCACACGCGTGTGTGTGTTTGTACACATGCAACATTCATTATTTCCATCCCCCCCTTAAAAAAGTTCTCATTGCTACTATGATTGATCATGTTTAAATGAGTAGTACCATTAGAGACCTTATAACAGAGAGACAGAGAGGAAAACGTGTGATATAGTACTGTTTGCGTGTGTGTGTGTGTGTTTTTTTTTTCTTTTTTTTTTTTTTGCATGCGTGGAGGGAAAACAAATCAAATCCAAAAATGGACAGTTTATGGATTTTGGTAATGACAACAGCAGTTTTTTTGGCCGCCATAATTCTCTACAGGAACAACAGCAGGCTAAGAGGACTCAGATCATTCCACACAAGTCCAGTAACACTTCCTTTAGGCTCTCTTGGTTTGCCTTTTATCGGTGAAACCATTGAGTTTATCACTTGTGCTTACTCTGACCGCCCTGAGACCTTCATGAATAAACGTCGCCGCATGTAAGTATTATACACACACACATACACATATTATATATGTGTATGTATATATGAATTATTCTACTTACTTTCTCATGCTGCTTATATATGTATATAAGCATAATTTTCTTTCATATACTAATCCCACTTTGTTTTCCAACTAATATGTACTTAAGTGTGATCACTACATATTTCTTTATCATCAACACTTTTTAGTTACCAAGTCTTTTTTCACCAGCTAGCTTGCTATTTATGCTTAGTAAGTTGTCAGATTATTAGATAAACACATTATGTTTAAGCTCCAAAATGGTAGTTAATAATTATATGTGAAGATAAAAGTTTTTTTTTTTCCCTTCTGGTTTGTCGGCAGGTATGGAAAGGTGTTTAAGTCCCACATATTTGGGAGTCCAACGATTGTTTCAACAGATGCAGAAGTAAGCAAGGTTATACTGCAGAGTGATGCAAAGGTTTTTGTGCCTTCTTACCCGAAATCTCTCACCGAGTTGATGGGAAAGTCCTCCATATTGCTCATCAATGGAAGCTTACAAAAGAGAATCCATGGACTTGTTGGAGCCTTCTTTAAATCTCCTCTGCTCAAAGCTCAAATCACAAGAGACATGCAAAAGTATGTCCTAGAATCAATGGCAAATTGGAGCTCTGACCGCCCCATTTACATACAGGATGAGACCAAAAATGTGAGCTCTCTCTCTCTCTCTCTCTCCCTCCTAGATCTAGGGGAATGAGTTTTGGTGTTATTTTATGATATTTGTGGTTAAAAAAGTGTTACTTGGTTCATTTGAGTTATCAACATTTTTTGGGGAAGAGTTTCAAAATAGACAGGAGATAAAACAAAAGATGCCTTCTGATCATCTCCTCAAGTAAGATGCTTTGATGGGTAAGTAGTAATAGCAGTAATTATATAAGACTTGGTAAAAGAATCTCTCTCTCTGTCCAAAAACTATTCATTGGTGTTTGAAATATTCCGTCTCTGGCTTCTACTTAGGTTTGAAGATGATTTGCTAGTGAGAAAAGTGTTCCAGTTGTTATGGGGTTCACAATAAGTTGAGCTGAATCATATTGTCTGTGAAATTAGATTCATAATTATTATGTCTTGGGGTACTTTTCAAAAGTTACTAAGGCATGTAAGGCCACTTTTTGTCCCTCAGATTGCCTTTCAAGTACTTGTTAAGGCATTGATTAACTTGGATCCTGGTGAAGAAATGGAGTCCCTAAAGAAACAGTTTCAAGAATTCATTGCAGGCCTAATGTCATTACCAATAAACTTCCCTGGAACTAGGCTTTATCGATCATTGCAGGCAAGTTGCACATAAAATAATCTATTATCTCCACTCTTTTTTAACTCTCTTTTACATATAAATAACATTTCATGGGTCATTAACTATTTGGTGAGATTCTTGTTTCAGGCAAAGAAGAAAATGGTTAAGCTAGTGAAGAAGATTATTCAACATAGGAAAAACAGTGAAATCTCCAAGGTTCCAAGTGATGTAATAGATGTTCTGCTTAATGACTCAAGTGGGCAATTAACAGAAGATCTAATAGCGGATAACATGATTGATATGATGATTCCAGGAGAGGATTCAGTTCCTGTTCTTTTGACTCTTGCAGTAAAATATCTCTCAGACTGCCCTGCTGCCCTACAACATTTAATGGTATGCACTAGATTTCTATTTCCCTAGAGGATTAATATAATATAATATAATCAAAACCATGTCACTAATACTAGTTTAAGATAAAATAAGACCCCAACTTCATTTTTTCATGATTATCACCCTTTAGTGCTCTTAATTACAATAAGTTAATTGGATTCAGCTGCACAAAATCCTGGTCAGCCAGCCAACTTTTTCAATGCCTCTGGTCCTTGTTTTGGAACTTTGTGACATTTGTAGTCCAATTTTTTGACCACTTTTACCGTCAAAGTCTTGTCGTTTTTTTAAGTGGTTTCTTCTCATTTGTGCTTGTCATAGTAGGTACTAGGTGCAAGTGGGGAAATGCTAAAATATTTGCTCCTATTAAACTCTTGCTATGGTTTTTTTCCACAACATTCATATGGGCTATGATCAGTTATGCTAGTGAGAGGGACAAACATAGTACAAGATCTTTTATACTAATTTTTATTTATGGAAAGGAATTAGTTAACTACAGGGATATCAGTAGTATTGTACTTGCTTATTATTATTGTATAGCTCTTTGATAATTGAGCTCTAAACAATTACCTCAGGAGGAGAACATGAAGTTGAAAAGACTCAAGGAACAACTAGGGGAGCCTTTGTGTTGGAGTGATTACTTTTCTTTACCATTCACACAAACAGTAAGTTTTTTTTTTTTTTTTAACCATACAGATTAAAACAATCATACTTGACAAAGCTATAACATAATAACATATGTACCGTTTAAAATGAAAACTACAGGTGATTACAGAGACATTAAGGATGGGAAATGTTATTGTTGGGGTGATGCGAAAGGCCATGAGGGATGTTGAGATAAAAGGGCATCTAATACCAAAAGGGTGGTGTGCTTTTGCATATTTTAGATCGGTTCATCTTGATGAAAGTAACTATGACTGGCCGTACGAGTTCAATCCATGGAGGTGGCAAGTATGGATAGGACTAAATTTCATTAATTTTTGCTCTTATATGTTTTTTTTTACGTAGTTTTCTACAATTATTAGTAGGATATCTTTATCGATAATGTGTAACCTTATATGTTATCAAAATAATAATAATAAAAAATGCAAAATTTGACTGGCTTAAAACAAATGCCCTACCAATATGGTCTTTTTTATATCCTATCATAGAATTTTGATTTTTTTTTTTAATTTTTTTTTCCCTTGTGATTTATGGTTCTGGTTTTTTAAGCTTTAAATAATGAAAGGGGCATTTTGGGAACTCGCAGGAAAAAGACACAAGCAATTGTAACTTCACCCCTTTTGGAGGAGGACAGAGGCTATGCCCCGGGCTTGACTTGGCCAGATTGGAAGCTTCCATATTTCTACACCACTTTGTCACTCAATTCAGGTAAACAACAAAAAGTGAAAAAATAGTCTTTGTTTATTTATTCTCGAGTATGGAAGTTCTGTCCATTATTGGTGTTGATTTTTCATTGCCATACAAAGTTAGGCACATGCTTTCAAGAAGCAAACATAAATACTAGAATCTAGAAATAAAAATATGACGATGTACATTGTTTTTTTTTTTTTTTTTTTTTTAAATAAAATATGAAGAGATAGATGCAATAATAGAGCAAGAACTTGTTCTGTCCATGACAAGCTTTCCACGGCGCTCACATACACATCAAGTGATTGCCACTTCTCAATGAACTTTTTTTCTATTACTTGTTTGGAGAAATTAAATCAAGTCCCTTTCGAAAGTTGTTATGCCTAGTCTCTTGCATTGATTCCTTCTCTTATTCAAGACGAGCAAAGACAAAACAAACATAACAAAAGGTATCAAACTTTTTTGCTATGTTTTTGCAGACGATATAAGTTGCTTTTAGAAGGCATATATCCTTTTTGTGCCTAAAACTATATACCTTCCAATCATGCTTTTATTACAAACCAATGTATTTTTAATTCGTGTCATATATTCCAAACTTAATTAATAGGATAAAGAGATGATATCATTAAATAAGACAGCAACTTACTTGTAAGCCATTTGGGTCCCTTGTAACTAGCTACTTGTACGAAGAAAACCATCTGAAAATGCATAATTGAGCTTACAAGAGACAAAGATTTTAGTATGATATTAGTATGATAATCCATGCCCTTTTTAACTGATCAAGTGATTTTGCAGAAGGTTATAATACCTTGGCCTATGTTATGGTCAAATATAGCGTCTATTCCAACATATACAAAGTAAAAAATACGATATAAAGATGTCAAATAAATAAATAAGGGTCCTTAACGGCTAGGCTTTATTCATAAATTTCTAGTGGGCATTGTGGTTTGCGGCTAGAAATTCCATTTGCCATGGGAAAAAGCACCATTTGACTTTGGTTTCTACTTCCAAATAGCCATGCTTTGACCAACTTTCCTTGAAACAATAGATCTGCTTATACAGTAAGGAATTAGGAATGTACAGATTGGATTCTTGGTTTACAAGCTTCAACCCACCAATGCCCACGGGTTATTAATTTATTATTTTGTCTTAAAAGAATGAATGTCACGGTAAAAGTTTTAGAATTAGAGAGATATATGCTATATTCTCAATAATCTAAAAGAAATCCCTATTGTGATTTAAGGTTTTTGCTAGGCCTGCCTTATGCTTTAATAGGGTTGCTATATATATTAGATTGTTACAAGTAATGCAAGCAATATTTTGTTGGTTGCCTAAAAACTCTACTAAACCTTGACCACCTTAAAAAAAATATATACAAATTTTAGGTACTATATTATATGAGTATAATATATAGTTTCAATTCTTCCAAATGCAGGTGGGTGGCTGAAGAGGACACCATAGTTAACTTTCCCACTGTAAGAATGAAGAGCAGGATGCCCATTTGGGTGAAACGAACAGGGGACCCGTAAATAAGGCTTTTGTTTCCGCAGAAGAAAAGTTTTTTTTGTTTTTTTTTTGTTTTTTTTTTTGTTTTTTTTTTTTTAAGGCAACCTCATACAATGATACCCAAAAAAAAAATCTGCCGACATGAAAAGACAGAGAAATGAGAAAAAAAGAAGAAAAAGGAGTTTCTCACATTGCACACGTGAGGGGTGCACCCTCACAAGCTGAAACTTGAGAGCACTTTGTCCTCTCCTTGAACTGTGATCATAATTATTGCGTCACGTAGAACATTTGTATAACTCTTATGGGACCCAATTAAAATCCCTATGTTTAGTTATTCTTTTTTCCTTCTATTGCTTTAATTGCATGTAATGTACAAATGTAATAAAAAGGTACTAAAGGAGCAACTTTTGGACTGTTATTTTTACTTTATTTTCGCTTGTTTGGTTTTTGAACAACCTTTTGGCAACGTTAGTGGACAAGGCACAATGATTTGCATTCATTGGGACCCAATTAGGGATGACATTTTTCCTTTTTCTAGGGAAAAAAAAAATTCTTTCTTTCTTATAAAAAAGAACCCATTTTGAATTAGCCAATTCAGACTATGGATGGGGATAGTTAGGATGCTATTAAAACTAGTTCCAAAATATTTGATTGTAGAGCTTCATCGATAGATAGATGGTCTAAAATTTGGAAGCACGCGTCGGTGTTACAACATGAGATGTATTTGGGAAACGAATGAAATGAAAAATGAAAAAACAAGAAACATTTTTTTTTTATGGGTTAGACATATCTAATCACGACACTTTATTTTTTTTTATAGAAGTTACAACATATTTACTCTTTTTTATTTTTTCTTAAAAGAAAAATTGGGAAAAAGGGATAATCAACGTTAGCATTTCCCTAAATCGTCACCAAAAGATCCTCTTGAAGGTCTTAATGAAAAGCGAATCACTCGACCACATCGAATGTGCTAAAGTAATGATACATAAGAGTGTGGTTCAAACTCTCCTAAATTAAATACTATACTGACAGAAAACAAACCTTTACATTTAATATCCCAAGAAAATAACTCAATATTTAAAACTGCGACCATAAATTCACCACGCTAATCTGTTACCGTTTAAAAAAATTTTGTCCACTTAGTCTTCATTGCTAGAAAGAGGGTTGGTGGTGTCACGAGTATGTTTGTATAAGTACAGTGGTGTAACTTTGGGCGGCGGGCATGCTCGGTGCCTGAAAATTTTCGGGCACGGCGGGCAGGTGCCATGCTCGGACAGCCCAAAAAAAATCAATTACGGCTGCCTGCCGCCGGTGGAGAAGTCGATCTCGCCGCCCGCCGGATTTTTTTTTTAAATTTTCCGGCGTAACCCGAATTTGCCCGAATTTTTTTGATCGTTAGCCCGAATTTTTTTGACCGTTAGCCCGAAATTTGAATCTAATGGATTTTTTTGTTCGACCTGACTGCCGCCCGATTTGTGCCCAAAAATTCAAATCCCAACGGCTATTTTTTTGACCGTTGCCCGAATTTTGCCCGACCCGACCCGAGTGCCCGAATTCTACTAGCCGTTCGAACCGAATTTTTGGGGG
>NW_010365597.1:87884-115834 GCF_000414095.1 Morus notabilis
TTATGATGGTGATATTCCCATTGATGCCTAATTCAACATCGAAGAAGGGCAATTTCTTAATGTTTTTCAAACGCAAGAATCGCAAACTACGGAAAGAGTTGCTGAGAAAACTACAAATCCGACCCCTGGTGGACATACTAGAGGTTGTGGACGTAATGGTGGTGGCACTGGTGGGCGTGGAGGAGAGGCAAGCGGTAGTGCTAGTGCAAGTGTTGCAAGTTCTAAGAAGAAATGCAAGCACACCTCAGCAATTTGGGAGCACTTCAACACATTCAAAGAGGTCGACAATAACGGTAACATTAAATACATAGCTCAATGTAAATATTGTGGTGATAAATTACAAGGTAATACTATTCACGGCACTACACACTTAAGAAGACACTCTGAAAAGTGTCTTCAAAAGCAAGGAGGCGGAGTCGATCTCCGTCAAACACAATTATCGTTTGACTGCCAAACTGGTGGTCTAAGCACGTGGAAATACGATCCGCAAGTTGATCGTATAGAAATGGCATGATTAGTAGCCATATTAGATTAACCACTTAGTTTTACTGAACAAAGAAATTAGCAGCGTTATATTAAAATTGTACATAATCCTAATGCACAATTTTTTTTAGAACTACTCTTAGGAAAGATGCATTAAAATTATATAAACAAGAAAAGGAAGCATTAATCAACCTTCTACACTCTACTAGTAGTTGCGTTGTGTTAACGGCGGATATTTAGTCTGCCGTTGCCAACAAAGATTATTTAGCTGTAACCGGACATTATTATAAAGGTTTTGATTTGGATAAGAGAATTTTAGGTTTTAAATGTGTTATAGGATCACATACTGCCAATTTAATATATAACACAATTTTATATGTTATTGATGAATATAGTTTAAGAGATAGAATAATGGTCAGAATATTAGATAGTGCAACTACAAATACTAAAGCAATATAATTTTTTGAAAATGATTTAAGTTTATTCGGTAATAATGACATATTTCACCAACGTTGCGCATGCCATATAATTAATTTAATAGTAAAATCTAATTTAAAATCAATGTCAGGTCATATTAAAAGAATTATAGATAACATTGCTTGAATTCAAGGTAGTAATCAAAGAATACAAGATTGGTTTAGATTTCTACAAGCATGTAATCAAAATCCTAGAGCATTAGCGTTAGATATGCCCATAAGATGGAACTCCACTTATATAATGCTTGAACAATGCATCCCTTATAAAGATGCTATAACAAATTATGTTAGTACAAAATTAGGACCATGATTTATAGTTGAAACTTATTGGCAAGTTGCTGAACTCTTGTTTAACTTTTTAGGTAGATTTCATGAAGTTATCTTAAAGCTTAGTGGAACTTATTATCCAACGTCACCATTAGCGTTAGGAGAACTTTTAAGAATGTCTATTTTATTTAGTGAATTTAGGACACACGAGGTTTTAGGAGTTTTTATTGCCTCTATGGAAAAGAAGTTTAAAAATATTGGTCTAAATTACCTATGTTGTATGGTTTCGGTGTTATTTTCGACCCTAGATTAAAATTAGAAGGTTTAGAAAGTGGATTAGATAACTTAGGCGAATTTGTAGCTATCGACACTACTGACCAATTTCCTATTATAAAGGAAAAAAATATTTTCTCTCTATATCTCTTATGAAAGTAGGTTTAGAAACACACCTCGTGTTGAACAACCGCAACAACGAGATGACAATCTGCATTCATTCTTGAATGTTTTCGGGTTGTCTAAGAAGAAGAAGAAGACGACGATGACGACTCAAGGTCAAGAAGAATCTACGAGTGGATCTTCATCAAGAGGTGGCGGCAACAGCGGCGGCTTTAACGAGTTAATGACGTACCTGAGTGAGGGCTTAGTTGTAGACAGTAGTGAAATGTTTGATTTGGTTCAGTGGTGGAGGGCACGAGCATTAACTTGGTTGATCCTAACAAGACTGACAATGGATATTTTTTCGATCCCGGTCTCCACTGTTGTAGCCGAACAAGCATTCAGTACAACCGGCCGAATACTTGAAGAATGGAGAAACGCATTGCAGCAGGATATTGTTGAAGCTTTGGTGTGCATCAAGGATTGGGATCGTTCCGACCAACGCTTACACGATACAATCTCACCGGCAAGCCGAGAATGGATCGACGAATTTAATAGATTAACTTTTAATTTTCAAGACAATCATTCTGCTTCAAATTAAATTTTATTATTGTAATTTGTAAATATTTATTTACTTTGTAATTTCTAATTTGTATAGTGTTATTGTAATCTTGTATAGACTTTGTAAGTTCATCAAATTTGTAATTCGTCCCACAATGATTGCACTCTTTTTTCCTTACCAAGTTTTTATTCTAATTGTGTTTTTCTTGGTAAGGTTTTTAACGAGGCAATCATGAATTACAAATTTAAAAATTAATAAATAAATAATTTTTTTTATATAGTTTGTGTGTTCATTTTAAATTTCAAATTGTAATATATATATATATATATAATATAAAAAATATTAAAATTTTCGGGCAGTTTGGTCAAGCAACGGGCAGTCAAACGCTGCCCGATGCCCGTCCAAGGAGAAATTCGGGTCGGGTCGGGCAACCCAAATTTTTGGACAATTCGGGCTCAGTAATCGACTAAAAATTTGGACTTTTCAATAGTCGTGGGCGACTCGTCTAAAATTTCAACACTCTCATATATGTATTTATTTACCGAAGAACGTACTACATAATTATCTATCAAAAGAAAGAACGTTTTATGTAATACAATACGTATCGAAAGTTACTGAAATTTACAAACTCTTAATTGATAGTATAGGACAAAAGAAATGGCTGGAGCCTGGAGGTAGTACTTAGGATCCTAGCAATTTCTAACAAATCAGATGAACAAAGGATTGAAACTTTGTTGAATTTACTGATAAAACTTCAAAATAATACGAAAAAACTCAGAAACAATCGTATTCAATAGACCACCAACTCTCTAAAATCTTAGTTTTTGAAGCCCAGAACAATTCTTAAATTCTCACAAATAAACACGAAATCACTCACGAACTCCTAACCCTTTTATTTATACTGATTCTTACCAACTCTAATCTCTTTATTTATACTAATTTTTACTAACTCTATTAGTCCACTAACTAAACTAATGCTAAGTTATTAAGATCTCATTCATTTTATCGATTTGAGTTTAGAATTTGAGGTTTACTACAGTAAAACGTTTTAAAAAATAATCACATCTAACTTTTTTATTATAATAAATATAAAATCACATTTTAACTTAAATTAAAAACTTAAATCAACGAACTAAACTGGCCGTAGCTTATTTTAAGTAATCACAGCCGAGATATGAAAGCAGTGTAATGAATTTTTTTTTTTGAGGATGCGTTACTTTTCTTCAGCGCTATTTTATATCGGTTATAATGGGCTAGAAACAAGCCCATCCTCACATTACGTTAGGGAATGTGGACTGCTTCACGAACTGGATCCAAATATAGTCAATAAAATCCAAAAATGAAAATTTTACTGCTACTTACTTTAAACATTCTAAAATTTACTGTACATAATTTAATTTTAAAAGTCTGCTATTTGCTACGGTTTCCGCAAACTTACAATAACCTCATAACTTAGAAGTGATTAAATAAATTATTTATTTAACAAAATAAAATTACACAAGTAAATTTAATTCTTTTTCACTAGTTTTGTTGAGTTGTTCTAAAAAATATCATTCAATGATCTTGACTAAAATGAAAAAGAAATTTTAAAATAGACACATCACATTAAACTAATTACTAATTTAAACGAGAATTTATATTATTTCTTAAACTTTTGCACTTTCTCTTATTATGTATAAAGTTAAGGACATAATTTAAAAAAAAAAATAAAGAGATAAAAAAACTAAAGAGATGAGCTAAGGGCGACAAATTTTTTAATTACTTCCACAGTCTTTTTGTCTAGAGGTATAACTTATTATTCAAATACTCATAATTTTATAATTTTTAGTAAATTGTTTGAGATTTAATATTAGTCAAAATCTAGAGGAAATGATA
The DNA here is from genome assembly GCF_000414095.1 of Morus notabilis. NCBI lineage: Eukaryota > Viridiplantae > Streptophyta > Magnoliopsida > Rosales > Moraceae > Morus > Morus notabilis. Next base: position 91,923 of record NW_010365597.1, read on the forward strand.
TTTATAGCATGCACTATTAATGGGTAGTTTTCATTATATTGTGTCCCAAATTCTTTATTTTGAATTTTTGTTTTTTAATAAATATTTATGTTATTTACATAAACTATAATAAAATTAGATGAAACCAATTTAAAAATACATTTCTTTTTAAGACTAGTTTTTAATCAGTAGTAAAATTTCTAAAAAGAATATCTAATTTAATTTGATGATTAAAAGTTATATATCTACCAGTAAAGTCTTTTTCGGCAAGAAACAATTTAGAGAGTTGGGGCCCACATCCACACCGCCACTCAAAGCAACCTAAACGATAGTCGTTTCTAATGTTTTAATGCCGTCTAAACTTGAGAAAAACGCCTCCTTTTTTTCGTTTGGGTAGGGTAGGAAGGAGGAGCTTTTACCTGTGACCTCCCACACGCAGCAAACGAGAAACGGCGGAACTTGGAGTTTTCTTTTTTCTTTTTGTTTTTGCGGTTATTCGATCAATTTCTCAGGTTCGTCTTCCGATTTCCACCGCTTTTGTTTCAGAAACTACTTTCACTATTGCTTCAATTCTTTTATTTTCTTTTTCATCCGAAAAATAGTTTCAACAAAAATCGAATTCGGCTTTGTGTTCCATGAGTTTTCCGAGCTTCGTCTATGGTATTTGTTGTGTTTCTCTTTTGTTTTTCTAATGGAAAAAGGGGGAAAAAAACATTGATAAAGGAAATTGCTGGTATTATTTTCCTTTTTCCCCTAAAAGTATTTTTCCCAATGATGCCTGGAGTGTGAAATTTCCCTTTTTTGTGGATTAATTGATGGAAGATTTGGTATTCAAAAGGGTAGTTTTTCTGTTCAATTTTATACAATTCTCACTGAGCAAAAACAGACACATAAAGGGTCGTAGTCACGGTAGGAGGAAAATCGAGTAAATATGCATTAGATCCAAAAGAAGAAAGAGAAAAGTTAGGAATTGTATCATGCAATTTTATTGGTGGATTTTCAAAATCTGATTTTGAGGAACTAGAATCAATGGGCAAAGGGGTTGGAAAACAACGTGGTGATGGGACGATGGACAAAGTTGGTTAATCACTAATAGACTTGGGCAATGACTTGGGTTGAACAGCCTCTTCATTTTTCACAACTTCTTTCTTATTTTCAACCTTTTCAATAGGTATATCATCTCGAGACCTAGGGGCAAGAGTCAACTCATTTGAAACTCGTGAAGGAAGATTGATCTTAGGTATAGGAGATTTTTCTTTTAGCTTAGCAGGGATCAACATGAGGGTTTTGCCATTATGTCTGAACATAATGGTTTTGAGGAGCATTTGTTATTTCCTGAAGTTTCAAGTTTCACTAGTTAATAATGTTTGGATAACTTAACTCTATCTGTTTCATGTAGTGAAATAAATACTTGTTGATTGGACGCAATCTCTTTAATTGGTTTTGTGATCCTTTTCGGTTCTTCAATGATTAATTCTTTATTTCAAAATGTATGCGCTAGCTGAAAAAGAGTAAATCCACCATCATTTTGCTTGTTACCTATGGCCATAAGAAATAATCATATCTGTTATTGGTTATAAATTCATTATGAAATTGTAAAAATATTGTACATTTTCAGGGTAATTTGAAAATGGCCAGTAGAAACAGGATTTCCCGTGAAGCCATTAATAGCAGGCGTGGGTACCAACCTCTTGAGGGGCCATACGTTCGGGGCCCTCCATTATCCCGGCCTCTGCGGCATCCTGCGGTGTTGGAGGAAGAGCTTGAGTTGCAGCATGCCGAAATCCGGAGGCTGTTGGCCGATAACCGGAGGCTGGTTGAAGACCGAGTGGGGTTGCAGCGCGAGCTCGGTGCAGCGAAGGAGGAGCTTCATCGGATGAATCTCGCCATTGGGGAGATTCGGGCTGAAGAAGAAATGCGGTCCAGGGAGCTTTATGAGAAGGGGTTGAAGTTGGAAGCCGATCTTCGGGCAGCTGAGCCATTTAAAAACGAGGCTTTGCAACTTCGTGCGGAAGTTAAGAAGCTGAGGGAACTAAATCAGGACTTGTCCTCGCAAGTTCAGACTCTCAAACAGGACGTTGGAACATTGCAAGTTGATAATCAACAGATTCCTCATTTGAGGGCCGATATCGATGGCCTGCAGCAGGAGCTTATGCATGCTAGGTTTGTGCCTGAATTTCTATCAGGATGCAAATTTGTTATTGAATTTTATTGGATTGATAACACGTTGGATCAACTGAGTGTTTTTGTGTTTATAGAACTGCGGTCGACTATGAGAAGAAAGCAAATATCGAGCTGGTGGAACAGAGACAGGCAATGGAGAAGAATTTAGTTTCCATGGCGCGGGAAGTTGAGAAACTACGCGCAGAGCTTCATAGTATTGATAGTAGACCATGGGGTGCAGGTAAAACATACCTGTTTTTGCAGGCTGGGCTACCAAGCATGTTTTTTATATGATTTCATTTTATTTTTGCATTCTGCGTCTAATCTTTTATGATATCCGATTTTTTACTAGGTGGACCATATGGGATGAAATTCGGAAGCCCAGAGGGAACTTTCCCCACTCCATATGGAGATGGATATGGGCTTCACATGGTATGCATCTTCATATAATCAAAGATCTCATGTTGCATTAATGTTATCACTAGGAATCCAGGAATTCACTTTCGTTTTTTCTCGTTGAATCACGAATCCTTATGTTTTCTTATTTAGGGTGTTGCTGACAAAGGACCTATTTATGGCCCGGGTCCAGCTTCATGGGGAGGATCTGAGAAACCACGCATGACTCGGCGCTAAGATGATAATTGTTTAAATTGCAGAGGCACGCAAGTTGCTGTTTGGATGCTTCGGATATGATTGCCTGAGGATCATTAGGTTCATATATGTATGCATGCCTCATAAATAGTAATTTTTTAATATGTTTGTCATCCTAGACTGTTATATAGGGTTTTAGTGCTGCTTTCTTCTAGTTGCTTGAGACATATTTCATTTATGTGTTTATGATGCAAATATTTTGGATATATATCCTCTACCTCTCAGTAGTCATATGTTACGTCAATAATATGACCAAATAACTTACTATGTTGATATTTTTGCTTACAAGCACCACGCCAATATTTATTATTGGTAAATCTTACTTGGTCTTATGTCTCCTAGCTCTTTCCTCGTTTCTCCCCTGGCGGATAGGGGGTTGAGATGTAGGAGTAAATACTTTCTAAATGACATAGGAATCGTATTTTGATACGGTCGATTCTACTCTGCCACATTTTATGGAGGCTGGAGCATGTATGAAGGAAGCAAGTTAATAATGCAGACCTCATACAGAGAGTTCGGTCTCTTCTGCTACTTGTTGAAGTTTAAGTCATGGGGTGGCTTTATGAAAGAACAAATGCAGCATGGCAATGGTGATGGAGCAATTCGGATTTATAATATATAGTTTATTTGGACGAAGTGTATTTTCTTTGAAATCACTTGGTGGTAAGTGTATGTTCAATAAGTCATATCATGGATGCCTTCCATTTGTGCATTTCATTCGTCTTCATGTCAGGTTTGTCGTACTTTGGAGATTTGAAAGCTGATTGTTCCATTGTATGGAATTATAAGGATTCCTTTTATGTGAGTTTGGACTTTGGATGATCTGCTATCTACTCTGGGAGTGCTGTCATTTTTTTCACACTTAAACTTTTGGAAATCGGTTTTGTTGATTTTCAGCAATGGATCGTTGAAACTGCAAGATAGTTGACGTATTGGCATCAAAAATCTTGGGACTGGAAGTATATCTTGAAGTTTTATGTTTATAACCAACAGGTTTAGCAAGATCAAGACTATTTTAGGTTGGAACTAGGAAGATTTCATCATTTTAAAAGTCAGGTGTCAGATCTTGGTTTTTGTAGTTTTTTCATGAGTTATCCTTTATTCAATTTTAATAGGATATGGTAGATACTTGGGTCTCCTAAGACTTGGATTTTGAACGTAGAATTCTTTTTCAGCAAGACAAAGTGGAGTTTAGGAATATTCTTTTCTGAGGTATAGAAGTCTCTGTAGCCACTATGTTTTATCTCTCTCTCTTAGGATTAATTAGATTTGGCTATAGCGAATGAGGATACCATGGTGAAGGCATAATAGATTTGATCCATATAGCAAAGGAGGTTGAATTTGTCGGATGGCTTTCTTAGGAATGTACGACTGTTACTTCACAAATTCATAGATCAATCAGTTGTGCAGTGTTGCTGCTACCCATGTTTGGTGTTTGAAGCTCTTATTTCTCATTTAAGTTCTAGTTCTGCAATGCGTTTCGATGGTTGCGAAATTCTTGCCACCCCATGTAAACAAGTTACTTCATTTATTGAAATGGCCCTGGTAGCTGAAGGAAGGATGGTGGCATGCCACGTGACAGGAGGCCAACTACTGACTTTGAAGATATAGGCAAGTATCCTGTCTCATATTTCATGGGTTTGGAATCTGGCTTTTTTCTCCCGCTAGTCATTATAAATGCTTTTATATTTGTTTAGTACTGATCCTTCGGTTTTTTTTATAGTCTTTGCTTGTATTTAGAAATACTGTTTTACTTTGAGCTTAGTCGATAGTCTATCTTGTTTGCTGTTTTTTTTCTGTAGTATTTTTCCTGTATAATACTGGGGAGTAAGGTGTCAATATCTTAGATTCAACTGTATCACCTTTTTAATGGATTTTCCTTCACATCGTGATGCTTAGCTGTCAGTGCTCATTGTTTGATCCTTATCTCGCTTTGTTTAGGCTCGGAGTTTATTAGTGTATCAGTTTTCTTGTAGAGTGCCTTTGTAATGAACTGCTTCTGTACCATGCCTTGAGGCTTCTACAATTTCAGCTGCCATGGTGATAATTGCTTGATTGAGAAACAGTTAATATTGAGTAGACGGTTCATATATCAGACTCGACTCTGTCTTTCATGGTATGCATTCCCATCCATGTCGCAACTAGATTTGGATAAGCTACGTGTCCAGTGCGCGGAGAACTGCCTTTGGTGCCCCAAACTTTCTCACTCGTGACAACCTTCCAGCAGCCCAATGACCTTTAAGGCTAGTTGGGGATAGTGGCTGCAATATCACTCGTAGGGATATATTTGGCTTCCTAGGGATGAATAAATTATTAGTTTTGTTGCTTCTAACCTAACTGTAAGCATCAGTTGCCTCTACTACCAAGGAAAAATTGTACCCTTAGCTTTCAAATACTTATTTCTAGGCAACTCATAGAAGTAGAAGGTATAGATTTTCCTAGATAATGGCAGCATTTACCAAGATTACTATCAAAAAGAATTAAACGTACAAGTTGGTGACTGAGAATTAGGTTATTCTGATGCTGTATATGCTTATGTGGCCTTCATCCTTGCATCGCACAGTCTCGAACGGTTATGAGACTTCTGGAGACATTGTTGTTCACTGCAGAAATGCTGTACTGTTGTAATGGAAATTGCAACAAGTACAAATAATTGTTTCATGGTTTTCGTGGAGCCTGGAGCCTGCCACCAGTTAGAGGAGAGTATAAGTGTCAACAGAATACCTTTTAAACGTATTTGCACGAGTTAGTTCTTTGTTTGATATGGCTGAATATCAACAGAAACAATGAGATAGTTGAGCGGCTGACTCTGGTTTGAAGCTCGAATGAACTTGCTTCCTCAAGATTAGATTTTGATCTTGAGTTGAGCGGACTCTTTTGGTGTAGTCGGAGTTCAGTGTAGCAAGCCCTCTGTTGGATGAAAAATAGATATGGAAGTTACACAACTGTTTTCGGGATGGTTGATTTTTGGGCCTGTTCATTGAGCAATTACCACTTGTACCATGCGAGTGAAGAACAGTTGGTCTATCCGAAAGGAAATTATGTTTAGCATTGAAAAAGTTGCCGTGAGGAGAGGGTTCTTTAGGTTTCTTGGAGAGAGTGAAGAAGCTGCAATTCGTTGTGCTTTTTTAATCCGCTATCACCACTTGCTTCGTTGTTTATTTATTTCTATTCTATGAAATATGGTCGATTGATGCCTCTGCATGTTTTTCCTTGATACATTTTTGTATTGCATGCACATGACGCTTATTTTTGTGGCAAAAAATGTCTCTATTTCCCTTTCTTTTTTTCTTGTGTTTTGCTGGAAAATTGTCAATAATTACTTGTTTTCTCCTAATTTTATTTTTCATGTTGTGCTGCAGATGGAAGGTGGCAACTGACATTTAAAGGTTTAAGGAGTCAAGGTGAATCTGATCTAGTTTTCCTGGGACTTAATCTAGCGCCAGGTCGTGGTAAAGTTGCAAAATATGTGGGGATCAAATCACTGATTTGGATAATATGGCTGCCAAATTTGGACCTTTGGAATGCCAAGCCACTAGTGGCGGATGCTGCCCCATGCAGTTTTTCATAGCTTATATGTGCGATGGCTAGGAATTTCATATCAAGTCACGTGTGAAAAGGTAATATCTTTAGCTGAGAAGTCTTTTATTACCCTACGTGCGCCTACTTTTCATGAAAATGGTAAAACTTGGTTGATATAGCCAGAGGAATGGTTTCACCGAATTTAGTGGAAAGAAAAAATCCCGTCCCCATTTTTTTTTTTTTTTTTTTTTTGGGTTACGGTGGATCGTGGCTTTTTTGACAGCGGAATGTTGGTACTGAAAAGGTAGTAGGTGATTAGGGTATTACTATTATTTACCCATATGTGATTAGGGTATTACTATTATTTGCCCACAAGTGATTAGGGTATTGTTAGTATAGCAGAATCCTCGTATTATTCTTGAAAATCACTAGTTGATGACAGGCAAGGTTTTAAAAGGCGGAATCGGGCCTCAAGGTGTTTTGCCTTTACGAGGCGAGGCGTAAGCCTCCAAGCGCTTTGAGGCATAAGCCTCAAAAAATGCCTATAAAAAATTTAGGAAACAAAATAATACTAACAAAAATTAAATCCATACTCAATAATCATTAAAAACAAGAAATTTAACCAAACATCCACATAAAGAGAAGTCTATTTCACTACTAGAAGCGTAAAAAAGGCTAATTAATTATTAAATCCTAATATCATAAGGTTCATAATGCACTTCTAAAAGCCTAATCTCCCAACTTATCAATCATCATCACTACTAAGAGAAGAATAAGAGTGTTTGCCCGTGCGAGGAAGGAGGAGAGACGGCTGTGCAAGCTTCTTTTGTTACTATGGTTTTTTCTTAGTCATTAAGGGCCTGGGTACTTTGGGCTTTTCAAAACTTTTGGGCCAGCATGTTAAAATAACCCACCAGAAGACCCTTTGCAGAGAAGAGGATGCCTCACTAACCGCCTGAGGCGCTGCTCAAAGGCGTGCGCCTCACTAACCGCCTGAGGCGCTGCTCAAAGGCGTGCGCCTCACTAACCGCCTGAGGCGTGCACCTCAAGTGGCTGAGGCGCACACCTCAACACCTACCCTGTAAGGCGTAGGAGTTGAGGCGCTTTCTCGCCACGAGGCGCACCTCAAGGCGTGCGCCTCTGGCGCTTTTTAAAACCATGATGACAGGCTTTGCCTTGATAAAATTTCCCATCGTAGACTGTGAAACCATCTTCTTGGATCGGTATGCTTCTGTTAGATGGATATTTTTCCGAAGTTGGTCGTCGTTTTATTGGAAATACTAAGCCTAAAAGCCTATTATAAGTCTTATTGTCACCATTGGTCCCAAACTACAGGGGCATTCCTACTTTAGTCCTTGAATTTTAAATTGCTTTATCCCCCTGGGGCGTAACATTTCTTTGTCTAATTCAACACCTTGCTGTCATTGGGTTGTTTAAAGATGGAAAATGCACGTGACCATCACGTGCACAAAAATTGGATCCGTTGTCCAAGGTTTCTATAGTTTTTCCTATAGTAAAAGAGAGCAGCCACAAACTGATGGTGTGCAAAGTCAAAGACTTTTTTAATTTGTTATAGTTCATATTATAATGCTTGTATATACGTATAAATTTTGAGTTTTCACTTTCATACACCAAAAAACAAGAACATAAGCATTTTCACGCAATGCCTTGAAAACTACACTAAATCGTCTAGGCTTCTAAGCAAGGACACAGGTGGTGCGCATTAATTCAGAGAAATAGTATTACATGATTTTGCGAGTAGAAACATCTAAACCAGAGACGGTTGATCGGAACCAGCATTTAAGAGAGCTCAAGAAAGCTTATCCGATATGCCGAAGGGGTGTCCATCAAACGCTTTCCTCATCGACGAAAAATGTGTCTCCTCCAACTCTGTTCCCGACAGTGGTGGTAAATAATTTTCAGGGTTGATTACTCAACTGCCGTGCGCGTAATGGGTCACGGTGTATTTTCCGTGAGTTTCTTGCACACCCCAATCATGAGAGTGTTAAATGAGACAGAGAGACATTAGGCAAGCGAATTGGGATGATTTAAAGCTTGGGACTGAAGTGGGACGACCCCTATAATTTGAGGTTTAGCGGTGAAGATAACCCTTTTTTTTTTTTTTTTTAAAGGTTGCTTACAAATCAAGTTGCTCAATATACATAAAGAATTGGGAGACTGTGTTGACTTGTCTCGCAGAATGGCCATTACATCGAGGACATTCCAACGCAATACAAACCGCCCACCGTCAAAGCAGTACTCACTGGCGGGGGCATTCATGTACGAGTGGGGGCTGCCGTGCCGCCCCCACTGATTTTTTGTTTGTTTTAATTTTTAACTCTAAAAATTTTGTTCCTTCCATTTCGCCCCCACTCAAAAAAAGAAATATCAAATTAGCCCCCTCTAAACTAAATATATTATATGAAATTTTCAATACATAAAAATTCATTGTCATCTATTAAAATATATTTTATGATCTTTTATACACATGTATTGGGTAGTTTTTGAAAAATACCGTGTTACTATCTATTTAAACTAATTTTATCCCAGAGGTTATCTTATTTTTTTCCTTGCAACTCAAAATAGCAAAAAACACTTTTTTATTTTTTTCCTGAAGTTTATTATAAGTTGTACTGTAGATACTTTTGCCAATTAGATATCAAAATTTCTAACGATTTTAATCACATATATGTCACATATTTAATTCATAAAAGACAATACAGTAAGGTAATTACAATGAGTAGGTGACACCCATGTTGGATTGAGAAAAAAATTGTGTTTTATTTGGATAGAGAATAATGAGTAGGTAACATCAAAAACTTAAGTGAGGCACAAATGACTCGAACTCGAACTATTAAAATATTGATGTCTTAATATCTTAAGTATTAAAGTTGCAATTTATTAGAAGTTATGGGAAAGTTTTGTGTTATTTTGAGTTATAGGGTTAAAGTGAGAGAACTATTACTTTGGAATGTCAATTTAAAATTAATCATTTTTTGTTTTTCTTATTAATTATTTCTGAAAAAAGAAAAATTTATATACGCCCTTATTAAATTCAAAGATTGATCCGACTGCCAATACTGATCTATAGCAGAAGCAAGAAAGCATAAGGCTTCATTTGTAAATTATACGCTCGTTGTGCAGAGCTGAAGACGATTTTTCTGAATTCCACTTCAACAAAATGATTTTTCAGTCTTCGACTTCAGTATTGAAGATGAAGCTTGGAAACAATGTGGTGATATCCCTGGAAAATGAAAAATTACTTCAGTAAAGTAATTACTAACCACTTGAATTCGATTTCGATTTATTCGTCCACAGTGTGATGACTTTTGGGAGTTTATATATATATATATATATATATATATATATATGAGACTTGGAAAAAAAATTACTTGAGTACCTTGACAATTAATTAAAAAGACAACAATATTAGACGTAAAGTAGAGAAGCAACACCCAACTTTAAATAGGGAATTGTCATGTTCTTAAGGAGTTTTGGATCGCGGAGAACAAAAGTTTGCCAGTCATCCTTGTCAATTTTACCATCATTATCAGCATCAGCATCTGCAAATGTCTGCGCAAGAAAAGTTTCAGTGCAAAAAAAAAAAAAAACCCCGGAAGATGGATAGGGAGAAAAAAAGAAAAGGGAAAAAAAAAGTTTTCATCTTGTATAATCTTTGCCTTGTCAACGATGGTTTCAAGAGTTTGCTCTGACACCTGCACGCCAGATTCCAATAAAATGGCAACTACCATTTGCTTGACCTGAAAAAAGCAGCATAGGGATGTAGTTAAAGAATGAAAAAGATTATATGCACGTTATGGTCTGAAAAATAACTGTTTACACGCAAAAGAAAAATTAAAATTTTAATCATATTAGACCAACTGAAATAATGAGATTTGATGAACAGATCAGAATAAGCCCTGGAAAATAATAGGAAACATAATACCAGGAAATCCATAAAGATTATTACATCCATACAGAAACTCTTTCAATAATATGGATAATTTTGGCATGACAATTTTACAAGAAAAACAGTTCTAACACATCAAGATACTTACTTCTTCCCGTTCGATAAATCCAGTTTGCCTCAAATCATACAACCTAAATGCAACTGCATGCAAACCAAAGGAGACAGTAGAACAGCGTTTTGAGCATGAAGATCCGAAAACAGTGTGGTGTAAGAACTTGTTTGGTAGGAAGGAAAAATGAAAGGAATAATAGAATGGAGGATTAGTCGAAGGATTTTGGTACCATGGTTGTTTAGTAGAAGAAGAAAAAAAAAAAAAAAAAAGAAGCGAGAGGGGAGAGATTGGAAGAAGGATTTCAAATCTTTCAAAAAAATATCAACTTAGGCCTCGTTCATTTCACTGATTCAAGTTTAAAATACGAGTTTTACTACTGTAAAAAGCTTTCAGAACACATTTAACTTTTTTACTACAATAAAAAACTCTCATATAAAATCGCATCTCAACTCGAATCAACAAATTAAACGGACACTTAATCTCTTTAAATATGGAGAAATTAACTGAACCCATATTAAATACAATAAGAGAAAGGTCCTCGTCTTTCTTGTCATTTTTCTCACCTGAGTTGCATACCTTTCTTTCCTTCTTATTTTGTTTTTCCCTCTTACCAAACAAAGCCTAATTAAACAACTGAAGTTGGTTTCTTGGATACTTACAATCAATCTTGTCCGCTAGAGGAGCACATGGATGAAATATGCTGAGCGCATGGACAAACTCCTCAAATTCAATAACCCCATTTTTCTTTTCATCAAAAAGATCAAATACCTATGACACATTTGGGTCAGATTTGAACGCAACAAACTACAAGGTAAACGAATCTGCCCATGAAGCAGTTATACATTGTGCAGCACAAATTAAAGCAGAAAGAAAGAAAGAAAGAAAGAAAGAATTGCAGGAGAAAGAAAAAAGAAATGAGAAGAAACAGAATAGTGTATCAAAGTTTCTGAATATCAATTACAATTTCTAAAGGAATTAATCTTGTAAGAAAAGAGACATTTTCTATATTGCAGTAGGACTGTATCATCAAACACAACAAAAAGAAAGAAAGAAAATCATGAGTACATGCTCAATTAGGCAGTGTTTAACATCGTTAATCACAATGAACTCTAAATCGAGATTACTATAGTTATACTTACCCTATCCAGAAAAAGATTTTCACCCACCACCGTTTTCAATAGTGCCAATTTGAGCTCTTCCTTCACAAAATCAAACCCAGAAATACAAGTAAAACACAAAAATTAAACACGCTTAGCGAATAATTATTAACTGATTAAGCCTCACTAATTAGACTTTCAATCCAAAACAAACATGATGTAGAATTTCCCATCTACCTTATGAATTAGGCCATCGTCTATAATCGAACTGCTCAATTTCTTGAACAATTCACGCAAGGCCTCAACATCGTTCACACTAACTGCGACATTCAAATGCAGAAAAACCAAATTGAGAAAGGAAAAAAAATCTCAACCTAAATAGAAAGTTAAAACGTTAGAAAAAAAAAAAACTAACGAACAAGGAGAATCGTTGGCGAGACGAACGACGTCGTCAAACTTGTAAGAGAAGCAATCTCGGGGACGGTGGTGACCGAAGCAACCGGCGAACGTGAGAATCAAAGCTTCGAGAAAGTTTATCAATGGCGTCACGATCGTACAAAGAGTCTTTTCTATCGTCAGCGAGCTCGAACTCTTGCGGATTCCACACATCGAAAATGTTAAAATCTTTGGATCAAAACCGTTGAGAAATGTAATAAAGTTTTTCAGTTTGGCTGGCGAGAAAATGGTTCCAGAGAGCCGAAACTGGGATTAATGTCCGAATGAAACAGAAAATTACGTGCGATGAACCTTCGCCTCTGATTCATTGATAAACTTGCGATGAAGTTCAAGCTTGCAACTCAATCAGATGCGGAAGCAAAAACAGATAGAGAGAGAGGGTAAACTGGAGGGAAGGATTTTTTTTTTTTTTTTTTTTTTTTTTTGAGGAAAGGTAAATTTTCATGTTACTAAGCATTGCATATAATAAGGATAATTATTTGGTAGATTATAAACAATAATTTTGTTGATATTATGCAGTTCTTTCATTAAACTATTATTATTTGTTTTGTTATGACAAAGATAAGGTTTTTTTTTTTTTTTTCTTTTTAAAATTGGAGAATTATAGACTCCTTTTCCAAAAACAGGGTTTTAGGCCCTAGATTAATGTGAGGTAACAAAACACTGGGGCATGGGTGATGGATCAAATCACCTAACATGTTTCTTGTGACAAGAAGAGCATTTCTAGAATTAAAGCCCTAATAATGATAAAAAAAACAAAACGACAGCCAACTATTTGCATTTGCAATAATTCACTGAATGACCATTGAAGGAGCTAAAGAAGAAGACATGTAGATATTGTTTTTTTTTTTTTTTTGAAATGGCACCTTGGATTGAAAGTATTTGCTTAGAAAAACATTAATGTAAAAACGTCAACTTTTTAATACTCAGTATAGTGGTATGTAAATTGCTATTCTTTAATTTTTTTAATTAAATTGAAAAAAAAATGTTTTATTCTTTTAATTCAAATTAAAAAATTTATATCTATTAATGAAAATAACTAAAAGATGGGAATATAAAGATAAGATCTATAGCTATGCCCATTTAAAAAAAAAAAAAAAAATTAGACAAGACCAATCTTGTTGGGTGTTCCACGTGGCGAAGTTAGTGGCTCTGGTGAATCATCACCATCATCCGCCAATATAATCATTGTAATAAAATAATCATTGGAATAAAACAACCATCATTATTCATGACCAATGATGCCATTATTTAATATACACGCCATTATTCACATTCATTTATTATCTCAATCGCATCAAATCTCGCTCTGGTCAGAGCCTATTAAATTTCTTGCACACTCTTAAATTCTTCAATGTTCACATAAAATTCCTAATCAACCCATGATTGCAATTTTATTCCCACATCTATGAATGATGAATGGTTTTAGCTATTGTACCACAACAACTATTATTATGTAGTAAAAATTGGGGGTAGGACTTTGGATCTCTTCCCTTTGACTGGAGTATTGGTATCAGGAAAATGACTATAATCTCCTCCGTCTAAGAGATCCTCAATCTTACCATCTTGTGTTACACTCATGGGATATGTCACAAGGTGAACACCTTCCATGTCAACCACTTCTTCGCCCTTGTAAATATTCCACATTTGGTCTCCAATGGAACGCATTTTTTCAACGCATTCCAAGCTTTGGGGCTCTTGGAATGTGTCGTCCGTGACTCCAGTGTGTTCGTACCACAATGACATTCGAAATGCACGAACATCTCTGATGATTATTTTGATGATATTGTTGTCGTTGTTGTTGCTGCTGATGTTTCGATCGGTTTGGTAGCAACCGATGACGATTTCAGTGTCTCGTTCACCGTCCATGGATCGTTGGTTTATGTTAGCGGATCCTATGAGGAGGTATGAATCGTCCACTGAAGTTGGTTAAATGTGAAATGCATCAATGAGCGAATGTTCAAAATGTTAGTAAGAGTTAGTGGTACATGTTCCAAATTTAAGAAAGAGACGTGCTATGTGGCCTCATTGATGCTGACGTATATATGGATGCGTAGTTTCCAATAGTGTTATCTATTCATCCACTACTATCCTCTATTAATTGTCTTTCCAGAATGATTTAATAATGATATCTAATAACATAAAGCATTAATTTCCAAAAGAAGACTACATGTGATCCTATAATGATAAATGGCAATATGAAAAGTTGATAACTAACACCATGATAATCGAATTGTGACTTGAACTTTCGAGCAATATATATATATATATATATTACATGTTTATTAACTTATAGCGATATATGGACCTCAGAAGTTTCCATAAAAAACATATAATATAGTACTTATCAACTCACATCATTTTTTAACATTCTTGGACTAGCATTATCCAATTCAGGATACTGCATACAACACCTGCCATGTGGTAAAATGTATCAAATTGTGGGTTTCATTTTCAATGCAAAACCCACCACCTATACGAAGGATTCCTTACACTTTTTTTTTTTTTTTTTTAATAATTCATCCCCTTAAAATTTTCTAAAGCAATATTTAGATTTAAAAAAAATAAACCAGTTACATTTCAAGTTTTAACCTTTAAACATTCTAATATTTCAATGGTAAAACCTCAAACAAATTAAAAACTAACTATATGTACTACTATATGAATTCATAAATGGTTAGGACTGCAAACTTAGAAAAAGAGAACTAAACTGTATTACAAATTAACTTTAGTGATTCATTTGAAAGAAGAAAACTAAATTGCAAAAAAAATAAACTAAGGTAAAAAGGAGGGGTAAATTTTTTTAAAAAATATTGTCATTTCTGTACAAAAATTGATGGTTCAATTTTTGTATAAAGATGGACGTATATGGGTCTATATATAGTTATAGTGGCATACCTATCATGAGTTTGGAGTGCACATAAACCATGAACCTCCTATGCTTCTGCGCATTCCAATAATGCGAACCGGGGTGAGGAGAATGCGGCGCAACATACTCACCTTCGCCCTCAATCTCCCTATTTGCAAGGCAGAAGAAGTTCAAGTAATCTCTCGGATTACTGATCCCCTCACCCCCACCACTTTCCTCAATCGCCTCTCCTATCAACTTATACATCATCGACATTGTCTCTCTGGTCCAATGCAAAATGTCCCCAACACTCTCACTCTCCGGCACGCCCTCCGGCCACATCGGAATCAATACGTACACAGCGAATCGCTCCTTGGCCTTGATCTTGCTCACTATCTTAAGCGCAATCTCAATTGGGATCAAATTGTCACATCCACAATCCGTGTCTCTCCCCCACAAGTGACACCCCCCAATGAAATATTGGTTCTCTATGTATATGAACTTGTCCGCTTTCCTTATGGCTTCCACGTAGGCCTCGTGTATGCTTCTCTCAACGGTCATGTTCCTCATCATCTGGGTGGCTGACACGTGGTCAATGGATCTAAACACTTGAACTCTCCAGTTCCTATGTTGATTTTTTGAGTAAGTTTGGTTAATGAGCTTTGTTAGTGTACTAGTTGGGACTAACAAACAAGGGTCCAATTGTTTCGCCCATCTTTGCTCAAAGTTGGTTAAGATGTCCCAAGCGGCTTCGCCAGTCACACAAGCGTGAGAGTCATGCCAAGGCTCTCTAGGCCCCCCTTTCTGAAGGCTCGCCCCGGAGATGTTGGTTTGGTAGAAATCCGAGCAGTGGGACTCGGTGTTGAGACTTCGAAAGAGCGAGTGTTGCTCGGTGTCGTACCGCCCGTCGCAGAGGTCTACTCCGCCGATGAAGCTCATGATTTCGCGGTCCGTCGGGAAACTTTCGGTGCCAATGTGTGACTTGGTGTCCACCGTTATGGTCTTTTGGTGGTGGGAGAAGATTGTTGGGAACTTGTTGTGTAGTCTTGGACACAATTTGCATACAACTTTGGTGTGTTTGAAGTAGGCTAAAGCATCTTCGTCGTGGGTTCTCATTAGACCTCGGTTCTTGATGAGTGGTAGGGAGGTCTCGTCGTTCCAAAGCATTACTCTCACCGCCACGCCTTCTTCGGCTTTCCGCTTCAGCAACTCCCCTAGTCTCTCTCCTCTTGCATGTGGGATTTCCGTTTCAGAATCTCTAACCTTCTCAAAAGAAACAAGTACATATAAGATTATATCTCAAATGTAAATATAATGCCAATTATGTTTTTGACATTAAAATTTATGAAAGTAATGTCATTTTTATTTGTGCTACAATTTTTTATCATAATCATTGAGCTTTAAAAATTCTGAAAGAAAATTTTTATAATATTAAAATAATTTAAAATTTTCAATATTATAAATGACTAATTGAAAAGATCAATATATTTATTAACAGTAACTAAAATGTCAAATTTTGGCACATATTATATTTGGTGTCAAATTTTGCACCAAGTATAACATGATAGGTTAAATTTAGCACTAAACATAGAATTATATTGGAGAGTGATTTTCTTATCGTAACACGAATTTTATATCAACACACTAATTTGGTACTACATTAAAGACGCTCTAAGATTAATTATAGGAAAACAAGGAAAAGGAAATTTGACGAGTAATACTAAAAATTTCTGCTTACGTACCAGAACCATCTTGGGATTGAAAGACCAGCCTGCAATGTAGACCAAGTACTTTGCTCCTTCAATGGCTTTGTAAACATCTTCCCAAAGCCTTCTCGGAGTCCCACAATGACCAAATGGAGGCTGAAAAGTTGAGCAATGGTGAGCGTCTTGATAAAGCGTGACATGGGTGTTTGATCTTTGCGGAAAAGTAGCATTCCTCATGCCTTGAAAATCACCAGAGTCTAGTATTTCTCCCCAAGTTGGTTCAAACTCCGCTGGTTTGAACCATAACAAGAATCGCAGCTTGAGTTCGGGATTAGGCGCCTTTCCATTTTCGAGCGAAAGAGGGAAGAAGCCGTTTATCAAACTCGCTTCTTCTAGTATTTGGTGAGCCTGGATTTGGTATTTTCCCAGGATGGCACATGAAGTTTTCAATGTTATTGTGATGGTTGAGTTGGAAGGATGAGCACATAGGATTTGGAAGCTTTGGTTCCAAACGCGGTCGCGTTCTGAGGTTGTCTTTGCAACTTTCTTGTTGTCTATCTTTATGGTCACGTATGCAGGCTTTCCATTTGCAAGTATGCACTACGCAAATTACAAAATTCCAAACCAAAAGTTTTGTTAGGAAAAACTTTCTCAACTCTTTTTACGCAGTTGAAAAACCAAGATTATATGGGGAATCTAGAGTAATGCACTTCTAGTCATGAGACAAAATGAATATTTGTGCTTTTTCTTTTTTAAACATTATAAGATTTCTACTCTCACTTTCTCTTTCACGATGCACAAAATTTGTAAAGAGTGATACAAAACTAAAAAGGTGAATTAAGAGAGCATATTCGCCACTGCTGGTGTGTAGTTATAAGCATTAAATTCATATATTAGAGTAACATCACAATTGAATAGTATGCAAATACGACAAAACAGAATGAAATTTTGACGTTTTAGACACATTCATTACCAATAGAGCAATTTTTGTGCCCTTCAAACTTGCAACTATTTATGCATTATAAGTATTTAGAAGACCATCTGAATATCTAAAGAAATACTACAGCATATCCAAAACTACTTACATTAAAGGGGAATGATGGTGTGTAAGGAGAAGCATGGAAGATGGTAGCTTCAAGAGTTCCATGGAGAAACTTACAATGTTTTGGTCCCTCCATTACTCTAGCCTTAGAGTTTTCAAAGTTGCAGCAATATTAATTTTCAGAGACAAAGAGAGATATAAAAAAGTAAATTGGTTTTTTGCCTTTTGGATTATTAGAGGGTATGTCCTAAAATTGTTCATTTTATAAAGGATAAGTTGTAGATGCCGCAATTGAAGAAGCAACCCCAAAAAACTTGGAAAGCAATGGAACTAGTTGGCGGTAGGAAAAACTTGTGAGATTTTCTATAACTAGTCTTAAAGGCAACCTTGCTGATCTATTACAAGTTTTAACGTCAAGTTGAAGTCCCTTTGTCACAACTTTCCTTGCCCCATAAACTTGAATCTAAGTTCATTAGATTATACCCAATTCAGGTCACCCAAGCAATAACAGACCCTTTTACTGTTTCATAGCCGACTAGTTGACCTTCACAAAATTGGTGAGCCATAAACGTGTACAAATTCACGAAAACACTGTTATGCTTCCGTTCTTTTTGCGAGTTCGAGTTATATCGCTGAATTATACGTAATTTTCAGTTATGAACGGACAAAACTGTATGGTTAGCAAAAACTAAGTACCTTTATCAAACAAAAAAAAAAAGAAAAAGAAACACTCATATTATTTCAATTAAATAACATGGTATTTACAACTAAAGTAATTCCTGGAAAAAAAAAATCTGCAGGGAAAACAAAATAGTACTATCTGTTTCCCACGTGTTATGAAATACAATAACAGATTGTTCTCTCTCTCTCTCTCTCTCTTCAATTCTGTTAAAAGAAAACCACACGTTGGTCGCAATTAAAATTGCATGCCTTTTGTTTTCGTCTTTGTCCATTCAATTTCCGGTTAGGCCAAGGAAAGTTATTTCTAGACTCAAAGATCACTTTCATCATTTCGGGGTGTAACTCGGCTGGGTAGGCTCAGGTTAGGCATGTTTTTTGGGCCAAGCTGCACTAGTCGGGGTGAGAGAAATTTAAGCCGCAACACTCATATTGGCCCACAAACCCGTAACCCTTTAGGTTACCTCGGGTAGGCTTGGTTTTGTGGGTTAGTCGGTTTGGGCTGAAGTTGATTGAGCAGTCCTCTGTGTCACTCCCATGGTCTCCCGTTGGGTTACAAGAGGCCAATGGGGAAAAAAAAAATAGTTCTTGATGCGTCTTCACTCTTCTTCCTCGATTTTCTTGAAATTGTTCGGCTGGAAAGAAAAAATCAGAAACCAACAAAAAACGAGAGTAAAGACTATCTGGAAACAAAAAAAGAGTAACCAACAAAAGCAAAAAACATCGACTATATTTAAACCCTAAATCCAAAATCAAAACGAAAAAAATGAAAGGTGACATATCTGAGTCCAAATTGATTGAATCAAGATTGAAAATAGGAACAAACATCAAATGTATATAAACCCTAAATCCAAAATCAAAAGGAAAAAATGAAAGGTGACAGAAATGAGTCCAAATTGATTGAATCAAAATTGAAAATAAGAACAAAAGGCCTACCTGTTGAGAGAGGGAGCCGGAGGAGATGAGCTCTTCGCGGACGAGATCGCCGGTGGCTGAGAACTGAGAACCTCCGAAAGGTGAATCTGAGAACTGAGAAGAAAGAGAGAGTGGAGAAGAAAGAGAGAGTGGCGCTGAGTGAGAAATGAGAATAAAGAGAACAGAAGAAAGAGAGAGCGGCGCGGTGTGAGTCTGTGAGAAACTGAAGTCTAAAAATAATGTCGAGGCCTCGAGGGAGATGTGAGCGAAGGAAAGAAAATTAGGGATTACTTACCCTACTTGATTCGGCCAGGTCGGCCTTCTTCGGGTTCAAGCGAATCTGGCCCGCCACCTGACCTGCACAGTGCAGGTTTGCCATATGTACAACCGAAAAATAAAAAAATTAAAAAAAATGAACACTATATTCGAGTAGGGTCGGATCGGCTCAGGCGGATTCATCAGGTTCGAGCTCATTTCTTACACCCCTAATCATAAGCAAGTTCTTGTATGAAAAATTTAAAATAATTAGTAGATGCTTTGAACTGTCAGTATATTCTACTTATGACGTAATTAATACTACTTCAGTTCTCCATATCGTCAAATATATCATATATGAAATTCATTCGATATATTGGTACTGAATTTAATATTAGCTTATCTCACTATTTATTTGCCATTGGATTGTTTATTGATGATGTGTTAATTTCTTCACATAATAGCTACAACATTTCAATTTTTCGATTACTTGCAGCTTCAAAAATTTTCTTTTCACAAGTTTCAAACCTTAAAAATAGCAGAAGATAGACGTCATTTAAAATAACATTGAGCATTACAGCATATGCTATTTTATATGTTCAGTTAATGATTTTTTTGCGCCATATAGAATATTTACATTAGCATTTACATTTTCAAGCTTAAGTTTAATACATTATTCTACAAAATGCGTCACTATTTTGTGATGGAAATAATGTGTCACCATTTGTAAAACTAAAGCTCGTGACTATTTATGTTTTATTCATCCATAAGTTAATTGTCATGGACTGTTCCAAATCTGGTAAACATAGGAGACAAATACCCTCTTAGATTAGTGTATGGGTCTTAAATGTCTAAATTTTTATCTATTACTCTTAATTAAAAAAATTTTAATTAAATAATTATTTTAATCAAAAATATATTAATCGATAAAAATTAAGATTCATACGCTCTTAAAATTCAATAATTCTCTCAATCTCTTTTATTTTCTCTCTTCTTGGTTTGGTTTTGAAGAAGTCCCTAGTGATGAGCCAAGCCCAACCGAATCCAATCGGGTCAGTATTTAGGGCTTTTACATGAATACCACAAATTTTAGGCTTAGATTGACTAATACTGGGATAAAAAAAAATAAAAAATAAAAAATAAAAACATTTACTGAGATTATCACAACAGCGTCGTCACAATGTATTTGGAATACTAATTTGTGTAATGGTCGATATCCGTCAATGATACGCGATACCAGTATCCAGCCAAGATACCAACTGGTAACTAGCCAAGATACCGCCGATAACCGCAAGTATTGGTAGCAGTCCAGCCAGAATGGTTTTAAAAAAAAAAAAAAAAAACCCCACAAAAGTCGCAAATAATACGTTGAAAAGCACAACAACTTGACAAAATCCACAATTCCGTATAGGATAAAAAAAAAAGTGTAGTCGTCATTCTCCTTGCACGGAGGCTGTCTCGTCGGTGCCTGTATGTGGCCACCGCGGCGTGAGCGGAGATCTGCAAATTTCCCTACGCGCGATGAGATCTCCTCCGCACAGCGCCGAGGGGAGATCGCATCTGCAGATCTCGTCGGCCGCGGAGGAGATTGCCTTTGCTCGGTTCAGATGGGAGATTGCCTTCAACGAGGTGAGTTGATGACGACAACAGAGTGAGTGTCTTTTCCATGGCAACGACAGTAGTAGGTTAGGAGTGGCGGCGACTACGAGTGCGATAAAGAAAAAGAGAGATCTGCCGAAGATGATGTTCAGCGGCGACGGACAAGATGTCACGACGGTGAGAGGGAAGAAGGCTGGCGAGATCCTAGACGATCAGGCCATTTGCTCCAAAATTCCCTCGTGAAGAAATCTAGAGATGCCACGCTAGTGAGAGAGAGAAAAAGAGGGAAGGAGGTTGCTGGGATTTGTGGGGGAAAAAAAAAAACCTAGGTTTAATATGTGGGTATTTAGGTCAGCACACAAAGTTTTTATGATGTCACTGTCGTAGTGTGGTATGTTTTACAACAGTATTATGGGTTATTCTTTTAGAGTGTAATTTGAGTATAGTTTTTGAGTTAAATTTGAGTTATAATTTGAGTTGAAATTGTAACTTTAATAAAGTTGAATAAAGTTGAAACTTAAAAGAACGTGAACTTGAATAAAATTAGAACTCGAATTGTCTTTTTTTGAGTTTTTTAGACAAAAGAACATGCCATTAGTACTTATAGTAAATGTCAATCCAGTCTAAATAGTCATGGAATGTAGCATAAATAGCTCTAGTATTTAGAGTCATCACATTCCAAAAGAGGCCCAAACTAACAGAAAAATGACATTTAGGAAAATGATAGACAAACCGACCTTACTATTAGACTAGTTCTGGCATTGAATAATAAGAGGTAACTAGTCTCTTGAGAATGATATATAAGAGCAAATAAGCCTAGTCCAGGCAGCAAAAGAATAGGATGACATTGCACAAACTGAAATGCTAGAATGGCCAACATACCGATAGAATTAATTTTTTAATCATTATATTTAATTAAAATTACATCATATTAAAAAATATGCATAACGAATATTTTTTAATACAAATTTAATAGTTAAATAGTAAAAAAAAAATATTAATAATTTATTTTTACTGATTTTATCAAAAAAACTCTGATTAAAAATAAAATAAAATTGCATTGTTTTTTTCTTTTTGGTACATTTGCTTTTATTGTCAACAAAAGCTTACAACCATCAATCATAAATCATCCTCACTGATAAAAGTGTTTCTACGAAACAAACACAAAAGAAAAAAAAAAGGGTGAAAGATCTCCTTTTTTCCTCACTCCTTTTTCATTCTCAACAACTCAAAAGGTTTTTCCCTTCAGCATCCACATGCAAGGGAACCATCTACTTAAAAGCTCAAATGTGAGCAATAACACCCCGCGCGCGGCTTCACTCTAAAGATCTAAATCTCCTCACGCGGCGTCTCCTTATTGGCTATAGCTCTCAACATTCAATGATCACCAAACGTGTCTAAAATTTACTATGAATTTCAGTTTCACCAAAGTTAGCTAATCTTTTTGGGCCAGGAATATGACTTAAAAAATTAAATTAATTATTAAAATAAGACTTTTATGGTGTTTTCTTTTTTTTTTTTAATAACACTCGTGTTTTAAATTTAACAGTGGTCAAATTTATATTAAATATAATTAAAAATTACAATAATATAAATTTAACAATTAATAAATAAAAAAACTAATATTCTAAAAAAAAAAGTGAACATCACAAAAATTCTCCTATTAAAAAATAATTTTAAAAAGGCATTGACAACTTTTTCTAGTAGATAGCGGCATGCCACGTGCCAAATGGCCGGCCTCGTTGGTATCTTGCCGTCGCGTTATCATTAACGTCCCCACAAGGCTTAGTGTGGTCTTATCCACACACGAGTCCCACATTATCCTTTTGTTTGCGGGTTGTTGTAATTGTCGGGGACCTTCAAGAGTTAGTAGGATGACAGAAACTAACTTTAGGAACTTCGCTCATTATATATATCTCTAATGTTGCAATAATAACTCCATTTGTACCTTCTTGAAAAAAGAAAAGCTTAATTCGTCATTTAAACAGAGTGCAAGGATAAAAATAAACGGTTAGAATTAGTCATGATCATCAGTGAGCTCCACGCATTGCAACATTCCAACAAAAGATGAAATTGTCCGGGCCAAATAACAAATTCAATATTACATTTATTTGACATAATACTGGCATTAAAATTATACCTAATACCAACAAGAATTTAGTAATCTCAAATTATTATTATTATTTTTTAATTTTAAATTCAATAAATATCATGTTACAACTCTTACTCTTAATAACAAACTGATATACGTACACGTCAAGTCAAGTGTAGTTTTTGCTCATTCTCTCCGTGAGAATCATCATGACAGGGACTCCGTTTGAGAATCAATTTTAAAAAATAATCGGAACCAAATCCTCAAATAACAATCATCAGACAAACCCTCTTCACATTTCCGAATCACGAAGAAATGACTAGTTACTAAACTCGTGAGTATGGGCTCATCAATCCACAACGCAAAGCCAACGAAAACAAGACAAATACACAAAACAAGCAAATATTCTTGTGAATAATCGTCTCAAATTCTCTCCCTACAAGAAATCAACACAAACTTTTTTTTTTCTCTATTTAAAACCGAAATCTGTCCACAAATCTCTCACTCACATCCGCATAATTTACTTTCTTTTTTTTTTGTATAATATAAATAATATAAAGTCTTTTATTCTAAACTAATTGACAATTAATATGATTAGCAAAAAAAAATTTGACAATTAATAATTTGATTTACAATAAATTGATTATAACAACTCCAAAACTAATTCCTTCACCAACACGCACTATTATAAACCCCTCATTGATTGAATCCCCTCAAATTCCCAACCTCCCAATTTTCTCTCTACTCACGCTCCTCCCAAACCCAAAACACGGTCAAACCCCGAACCTTCTCCCAAAAACATGACCAATTACGGCACAATCCCGACGTCGTCGTCGCCGTCGCCGTCGACGAACCTCGAGTACATCTCACGCGCGAAGGAGCGGTTC
>NW_010365597.1:115865-154609 GCF_000414095.1 Morus notabilis
TCGGGCCTGGGCCCGCGCCGCCCCTGGAAGGTGATGTTCAACGTCCACTCCCTCGGCCTCCCGCCGAGCGTCGCGGAGGCGATCCGCCGCGTGAAGACTAACGCCGCCTACTTCCGCGTGAACTACGCCATCGTCGTCCTCGTGATCCTCTTCCTCAGCCTCCTCTGGCACCCGATCTCCCTCATCGTCTTCGTCGTCATGATCGCCGTCTGGCTCTTCCTCTACTTCCTCCGCGACGAGCCGCTCGTCGTTATCAACCGCACGATCGACGACCGGATTGTACTGACCGTGCTCTCCGTCCTGACGGTCGTCCTCCTCCTCCTAACGCACGCCACCGTCAACATCCTGTCGGCGCTGCTGACCGGCGCCGTCGTGGTAGTCGTCCACGCCGCCATCAGGAAGAGCGACGACCTGTTCTTGGACGAGGAGAATGCCGGATTGTTGACCGGTGTGGGCCCTGGATCTTCTTCTTCTTAATTCTGATCTAGAAGTCTCTTCTTCCTCTTATTTAATTTTATTTTTTTTTCCTCTGTAATTTTTCTTATTTCTCGGGTGTTAATTGAAGGTGTAATGTGTATCAGTAATTTTTTTTTTCCTTTTTTGAAAGAATTGTTGGCCAATTTGTGGTAGTTCTTCTTCTTCTTGTTGTTCTTTGGGAAAATATGTTTTTCCAAGGATTTGATGAGTCACTTGCCTGGGTGTTGGTATGTTGGGTATCATTGGCTGGTTGATCATGTCGTTTTTCTTATGTGATTTATCAATTAAGGCCTCTGTCTATGCTTCTCGGGTGTCTACTTGGCCACGTAATGTCGTATGATTGGTATTGTACAAATTTGTGAAGAATTATGCCCTGCAACGGACAATAACGACCTTTTGAATATCTTGTTTTTTTTTCGCATTTACTTTTTAATTGATAAAATACGGTAGAAATATTACGATTTAAAAAAAAAAAAAAAAATTATCGCTAATAGTGTATCTTTTTTCACACTTCATACGGCATAACATCAATCTTATAATGTTGTTCAAAAGCAAACTTTACTTCAATAATATTTATACATATAGAGATTCCCAATTATTTATTTAATAGATACTGATCTAAAAAGGAGCATAATTAGATAGGAAGCGTAACAATGGCTTGAAATCCATAGAATAGAATAGTAAGATATTAACTGGTGGAAGACCTATTCTCCAAAATAAATAAATAAATAAAACATAAAACGGGGGAAGACCTCCTTTCGTATTGCACGGTATTAGATTAGAATAGATAATATTACTATATTAAAAGGGTTTTCTGTTAAGATAAGTTCAGAATATTAATAGAAACATATAAATATTAAACAAGGCCTTCACATGTTATCATTATTACCTACTTTATAATGAAAGAACTTTCATTGAGATGTGATATTTTTTTTAGAGCTTTTAACCGTAGCAGAAAAAATTAGATGTGACATTTTCTGATAATTTTTAAGTGTAGAAACTTAAAATTAAAAATTCAAATCGGTGAAATGAACGAAACTAATAAAAGAAAAAAATAATAACTGCTTTTAGTCAATATACTTTTCATAAATTGATAAGTTGCCCTTTAATGTGTTTAACTTTAGAAAACAACACTATCATTTTATCAAAGTTTTTAACATTGTTTGAAATCGATGAAATTTATAAAAAGTTGAAGGGAAATACTTTCTTAATTTAAAATTATATGCTCAACAATCAGGCGAAATTTTTAGTTTCTACCCTCAACAACAACAAAAATTTAATAGTGATTGTTGATTTAGAGACCTCTAAAAATTTTGTTAAAAATTTAGGAAATTATCAGTCAAAATTCAAAAGTTTAGAGATTACTTTTCAATTTATAGAACTTTTAGAGGTAAATATACCAAATGCTGATAATAATAATAATAATAATTAAATCAAATCAAATCAAATAGGTTCTTTTTTCAAAAAGAAAAAAGGAGTTTTGAGCACAATTGATCTCAAAACCTGTCATAATTTAACAAATTATAGTCTAAATTTTAATTTTGATAGTTAATTTCAAATTTATAAAATTATTACAATTGTACTATTTTAATAAAATTTACTCAAGCTTTTTTATTAGATTTAAAAAATTAAAAATTAAAAAATTAAAAAATTTGTGTTATATATTAATTGAGATGTTATAATTTTTCATCAAACGTACTTTTTAATAATAATTTGACACAAGAGTATCCACCAACACCTCCGCCACCGCAACGAACACCAGCACCGCCGCCACCCCTAGTAAATGGCTCACCCGCCGTACGAACCGTACTACCTCCACCACCAACAGCCACCGCCCATTCAGGACTCCAAGGACCGCAACGCCATCAACACTCTCTTCGTCTCCGGCCTCCCCGACGACGTCAAGGCGCGTGAGATTCACAACCTCTTTCGCCGCCGTCCTGGCTTCGATTCTTGCCAGCTCAAGTACACTGGCCGTGGCAACCAGGTTGCTTTCTCTTTTTGTCTCTTCAGGGATTTTTACTGTTTGGTCGACGGGAAAGGAGACTGGAAAACGGGAAGAAAACTATGACGATGTTTCAATTTTAGTTTTGTTTTATTTTAATTTCAGGTTGTTGCATTTGCTACGTTTTTCAATCATCAATCAGCAATGGCAGCACTTCATTCGTTAAACGTGAGAATCGCATTTTTTTTTTCTGTTTTTACTGAGAAAGTTCGTTTCTTTATTTCGTAATTCGCCTAATGATTCGAATGAATTTTTTTTTCCTAGTTCATTTTAATTTATGTTGTTTCCCAACATCTCGTAATTCATTTATTAGAAACCAGAAATTTTGGCAGATAAAGGTTATACACTGTATTATGTAGTTGTAGTTCCTAGTTTGAATGACTAGGAATTAGGGTTGAGTTAGTGCTCAGCAATCAGTATTTTCCAATTCAATCACTTAAGATGTTGAATGACCCAGTTGGGAGATGGTAATGTCTGAAGGTTTGTATAATAATTTTGTTCTTTTCTTTTCTTTCTTTCTTTTTTTTTTTTCCACGATCAGGGTGTGAAATTTGATCCCCAAACTGGATCCGTTCTACATATAGAACTTGCCAGATCAAACTCGCGAAGAAAACGGAAACCGGGTAGATCATTACTTACTATTGTAGCTTTTCATGTGTAGGATTTGAATTCGTGATTTCTTTTGTTTTGATATTTGGAGCTCTCCCTTTGTCAGACTACCAACTGATCCTGTCATTGTACAGGTAGTGGACCTTATGTTGTTATAGATAAAAGAAGTAATGCAGAAGAGGGTAATGATAATGCCCACGAAGCATCTACTGATGATGGTAATGTTCTCTTCAAGCTGTAAAGTTTAGTGAAATCTAGACTTCATCATGTTAGTTTCCTTTCTCGACTTTGCATCCGAACAGTAATTGCCATTTTGCCTTATAACTGTGCTTTCTCATATTCAGGAGACAGTGAATCTGATGAATCGTCTGATGGCGAGAAACATGATTCGGGGGAGAAGGGGGATTTAGTGACGTCAAAAAGGTTAAAACTTGAAATGAAAGCACTCAGAGAGCACTGTAGTTTGTGTTGGAATATCCAATTCTATGAACTTAAACTTCTCAATTTCTCGTATTTGGACTGCAAAAGAAATTTTTCATAATTGCAAATCTCATAGCTGTCTAAGTCTTACTTGTTTGGTAATGTTATTTTATGTCATGGCAATTCTCATAGCTCCCAAAGTCTTACTTGTTTGGCAATGTTACATGCAGTGGTGAGACGGTGGTCGATTCCAACAATGCCGCTGCTGCCGTAAATGTATGTGAAATTTGAAATTGTGATGGGATATTGTGGAATTTTAGATTGCGTGGTGTTGTAATTCTTAAGCTATTTACAACCCTCTCCACCTTTCTTCCCATTTACTTTTACTTGGTATTTCTTTGAGGTATAATTATTTCAGAGTAGATATCTTGACCAGCATTATTCAAAGTTTTTTGGAGTTGCATCTTTCTTTCTTTTTTTTTTTAGATATTTTTTTCCCTTTCTTTTGTTTTATATGTTGGATGCTAGTTCCAATTGGAGATCAACGTGCATCACTGACTTAATGTGTTTTGAGTCTGATCTGTCTTTCAATTGGCAGTCTAATAAGCAGCAACCCGAAAAACCTGTTGAAGGCGGCCCATGTTCCACTCTGTTCTTCGCAAACCTAGGTCCAAATTGCACTGAAGATGAACTGAAGCAAGTTCTGTCTCAGTAAGTAGCTTTTCTCGTCAATCCTTGACATATCTTTCTGTGTCCCCTTTTAGCCCTTCTACGTAGGGAGGAAAAGGATTGGGAATTGGTCCAATAATGGCTCAATTCTCTGGTTTTGATTGGTATCTACTTTCTGCCCTTTTCCTTGGACACAATAGAAACTGCTTGTGTCACGTATGATTGTCTTTATCATTCGGTGAATATTTGACTGGAAACTTGGTGGCTTCCTTTTATTTGGTGCTAGGTATCCTGGATTCACTATGCTCAAATTACGTGCCAGGGGCGGAATGCCAGTTGCATTTACTGATTTTGAGGTATTACAAAGCCTCCCCCTTGAAAACTCTCATTCAAATTTTAATTTACTGTTCACACCTCTTGCTTGTTGTTTGAAAACCAGTCCAAGAAAATGGCATAACTTTGAGGGCATATACAAAGCAAATGTAATTAACATTTTCAATTTTTCAGCATCTTAAAACTGAAGAAAGCCATCCGTGCCATCTGTTTCAATGTTTGCTTGGGGAAAAACACTAATATCTTTTAGTATCACTTTTAACATACTGTAACTGAACTATAGCTTCCAAACACAAACGAGAAACATATGAATGACAATAAGGAGCCCAAAAGGAAAAGGGGAAGTCAAGGACGCACTAATTCATGAACCTGGTTTGTCTGTGGCAGGAACTCGAACAAGCTAACAAGGCCATGGAGGAACTTAGTGGCACAATGTTGCCGTCATCTGACCGGGGTGGCATGCACATAGAGTATTTTTCTTCTCTTAGACTCATATACACCTTGCACATTTTCTTTACTATTAACTCAACTTTTCCTTTTTCTTTTTGCTGTGTCTGTCTAGATATGCAAGGTCTAAAATGAGAAGGACGTAGAAGAAACCGGGCGGTACCAATAAAAGAAGAATCGCGTGTCTTCAGGGTAATGAGCTGCAGCTTCCTACTTCTTAAAGCTACTGAAGACTGGGAGGCCAAGGACTTGGCTGAAAATACTTGTAGTTGTTAACAGCGCCTTCGTTTTGCAAATATATGTACTTTCTGACGTTGTCATTTAGTTACATTTTAGAGATACCATGTTACTTGCATCCACAATTTTTCCTAGGACAGCCGTCTTGGAGAATGCTTTGTATAATCCAAAGGAAGGCAGATATTTATTAGCCTTATATTGATACTTTTTCATGAATTTTCTGACAAGAAAAATTAAAAAGTCATTTTTTTGTCACTTTTTACATTTATTATTAGTTATTAGACATGTGAATTACATTAACGTGATATGTTATTATTTAAATAAAAAATAATATAGTTGAGGTTATGTGTTAAATAGTAAATGTATAAAGTGACCGAATGACAAAAAATGACACTAAAATTTCTTTCCGGCAATAAAAATAAACTTCTAATTTCATTCTCTTCGTCGTCCGAAAAATAAAGTTCTTTCAACCCTGAGAAGACCTCAGCCAATCCAACCAAGCATTAAAGATAAAAGGGTGATTATCGAAAAAGAATCACAAAAAAAAAGGGACAAGTGAAACCCAACAAATCTCAATACAACTCATTTCCATCCTCACGATCAACAGTAACATTATTTTCCCGTTAGCATTGTAGTGGGATGTGAGTGAATTGGCAACTAAAAACATTAAAACATCAATCATTTCACCGATTAAAATTTTTAATTTTATTATAATTAAAAATTCCTATAAAAATTACGTTTAATTTTTTATTACAATAAAAAAATTCACATAAAATCACATCTCAACTCAAATTTAAAACTTAAATCTTAGCTCAAATTCAAAACTCAAATTAACCTACTAGCGAGACCTAATAATATTTAACATAAAGACTAGGATTATCCAGCCTGAGATGCATTATTTCCCTTCCATCACAAACATACCCGAAAAGAGAGGAACACTGGACACTTGTATTCTAGAGAAAGATATATTCATCAAGTTTCTCAATATAATCAAAACGTTAATTTTCCTTCATTTTCAAAAGAATTACAAAAACTTGACATTTTCCGCTTCTACTATACAGAAAAGCAAAATCTAGTGGCAAGAGACAAAAATATAAAGCAAAAAAACAAAAAACAAAAACAAAAGTGGTAAATACATATTCAGCATTGCAAAGCTGCGGCCCTAAATAGGCGAGCACTCTACAGATGATCTTCACATGAAGCCCTTGCCTTGGCTCTCTCCCAAAAACCCGACCTTAAACTGTCAAGAGAGAGCTTCCCACTGAACTCTTCCAGCGTCTCAGCACCAGCCAGGGAACTACTGTATTGTTGGTGCTGCTGATCCGACCAAAGACGACCACTCTGGCTTCCCACGTCATACCCTTGCGTCGACGTGAAGCTTGCCTCCATAACCATGTCGCCCTCTAATATACGAAGCACCTTCAAGAACATAAAACAAAGATAGACATGAACATTCAAACAAATTAAGACCTCGTTCATTTCACCAATTCGAGTTTTCAATTCTAATTTTGTTACAGTTAAAAACTCTCACAAAAAGTCACATCTAACCTTTTTACTACAGTGAAAAACTTACATAAAATCACATCTCAACTCGACTCAAAAACCCAAATCCGCGAACTGAACGAGACCTTAAGCTCTAATATTAATAACAAGAGTATAAGAACATATTGTGCAACATAGGTATAGAGGTTCTCTTCACCTGTGACATGCGAGGCCTTGATTGGGGATCCCGACGAATACACAAGGATGCGGCATGCAACATGCAATAAACCTCCTGTTCTGAAAATTGATTTCCCAGCCTTGGATCGATAAGTTCATCAACAGCATAATCTTCTAATAATGGTCGTGCCTGTTATAGAAATACATCTTGTTGTCATGTTATTCAACCCCTAATATTTTGGTACGTAATACCAGAGGCTAAGAAGCAAAATTCAACAATAAACAAGAACCAAGACACTTACCCATTCAGTGAGACATTGCTGACCCTTGGGACGATTCAGATCCACTGCTTTTCGGCCTGTAACAAGCTCCACCAGTACCACCCCAAAGGAATAAACATCAGCTTTTTCTGTGATTTGACCGCTTTGAGCATATTCTGGAGCTAAATACCTACATCGCAGAGAAAGAACTGTTAACAACTGCAAAAAAGATGGTTAAAAAAAGGGCAGCAGTAAAGGCTATCATCAAGGCTTACCCGAATGTCCCAATAACTCTTGTTTCCACACCAGTATCGCCATCAGGCTGCCACCTTGCTAGGCCAAAGTCCCCGACCTTACAAGAAAGGTAAAATAAAGATCACTACTTGTCTATAAACACAAGGGAAAGGAAATCATTAAGGTCCTATTGTATTTTGAGGCACGAGGAAAGAAAACCATTGAATACAACATTCCCATTCCAATTAAGTAGAAAGGCGATTAAGAAATTACTATACCAGTGGTTCAAAATCATGCGTGATAAGGATGTTGTTCGGTCGCATGTCACGGTGGACTATGCAACCGACTCTGCATTCTTCGTGGAGATATCGCAGCCCTCGAGCAGCTCCCACGGCAATTTTTTGCCGCGCAGACCATTCTAACGGCTCTCGACGTTGCCCTGTAACACAATCAAGTTCTTCACAAATCCAAACCTTATTTATAAATAGCAAATGCTAATCTGTTTAAAATTACTGTAATCGATAATAACAAGCTAGTTACGATAACAACAATAATGTTGGAGAATGCAGAGAGAATTTATCATGTATTTCCGTCAAGTTACTTAAGAACGGCATTAAGTTTTCTGGTCTTGGAGGAAGAAAGTTTACCATACAAATGAGAATCCAGTGATCCGTTGCATATATATTCATAAACCAACAATCTTCTTCTATCCTCAATACAGAAGCCAATCAGCATAACAACATTGCGATGCTGCGCACAACTGAGGACTTCTACTTCTGAGCAAAATTCGAGGTCCCCCTGAGAACTAGCTAACTTATGCTGCTTCACAGCAACAGCCTGACCATCAGGCAGCACCCCTCTGTGAACGGAGCCAAATCCTCCTTCCGCCAAGAAATTGGCTTGCGAGAACCCACCAGTCGCTAGCTCTAACTCAGCATAGCCGAACCATCTTGGAGGCTTTCCAAACACGGGAGCTTTGTGTTGACATATTGAGCATAATGGTGGCGGCCCAGGAGGCGCATTTCTGGATAGTGAGATTGCTTCTCTTACATTTCCACTGAAGTCCACATTACCTCTGTAGTTTGGCATTCCAACCCCAGCCTCTCCATCAGGTTTCTTGAACTTGTCTTGCAGAGCTTTGGCCGATGATGCTTGGAGCTTATCAACATATTTGTGAGATCTTTCTTCTATGCGCAGTGACGTTTGGCTATGGGAGTTTAGAAAATCAGCTATCCATGGTTGGAACCTCAAACTAGCCGAGGACATGGATAAATTCTCGCTCTCAGAATCTGAAGTAGTATCACCGATATCTTGGCTTTCTTCAGTAATAAAAGATTCCTCTTTCTTTAAATCATTTATTTCTGAAATGAAAAGCGGTGAAGTTCCTGGATCTGAATTTGACACTGATGAAGTTCCAGCTTCAGTCGCAGTAAATGGTGTTCCTAGCTCTGGACTGCTAGTCGGAGTCACCACAGGCCCCCGGACAGAATCTGAAGAATCAACCTTCTTTTTGGGACGCTTTTCAGACCCTTCATCAAGCTCAGAAGGTAATTGACATGAGGATTCAGGCTCCTTCTTAGGTGACCCGTTCAAATTCAAGCGAAGAACTTTTGGTTGTGAGCGTTTCATAACCACAATGTTGCACTGCAGTTCTTCCATGCAGCGTTTTTCCTCTTGTTTAAGATGTCTGGAAAAAAATGATTAAAAATGGTAAAAGAAGATAAAAGAATCAGTGAGCCTAAGCAAGAAAGCAAATTTTAATTTAAAATTATAAATCAAGAAGTTAGATAAAACGAAGACCATTACTTGTCTAGCACAACCCAACTGGCCTGAGCTTTCTTGGCCTCACCAGCAACTGCTCCACAAGGCGATCCATAGACAATCTTTATCTTCACATTTATCTGTAAACATGAATCAGTATAGAATTCATGGATGCAACATGAATGGAACTAAAAACCACAAGGCATTAACAACAGAGCACTAACTTTATTTGGATCATAAACATCATGAAGCTGAAGGATCATCTGAGAGCATGAATCTGTAATATCATACTTTTGTTCCGAGGTTGTTCCTGACTGGGACTTCCGACTGCCGCTGGCACAGTCCCCCGCAAATCTTGGGAAGCCCCATAACTTTCTACCTGAAGAATTGAGAAAAGTTATCGTTTAAATTAAAATAAACTCCAAGGCAGGTATTCAGTCAAACAAGCCAATGACCTAGGAGGAAAAAACAAAGAACACTCCTGATCGTTCATGATGCGCCCGTAGAACTAAATAACTTCTGTAAAGTTCTGTAAACAGTAACAGTATCGCCTAGCAAGTCTTCCAATTACATCATTACTATAAGTACAACAATGATTACAAAAAGATTATCCCCTTGGAAAAATAGGAAACCAATACAGAAGTTTTAAACAAAATGTTACCTGAACTCTGTGAAGGGACAACCACAAGAAGTGTTATGCAGTCCCCGGGTTGGACAACATGCGTCAATGCCCATACAAGAGCGGTCTTGGGAATTTCCTTAGACGCCTTAACAGCAACCACAACTTTCTCGGCCACATCGGAGGACCCTTTCTGCTTCTGTTCTCGACTCATGAGCACCACAATTTTTTGACTATTCTACCCCAATTCCTAGCTAATAACAGAAACAATCCTCAAACCCTCAGAAGCTCATATTTCAAAAACTATGAGAAAGACCATCCCAACTAGGAAGTTTGCACAATTACCTTGCCCCCACCAATCACCATTAATTCCCAGACATGTACTACCGACATGCTCAGCATTCTCCCTCTGGCAACTATAGAGAAACTCCAAATGACAGACTTTTTTTTCTCTTTCTAAATTTTTCCTTTGGCAGAAAATGGTCTTTTCCCAACTTCTCCTAGCCAGAGAACTCTTGAATGAATATTCCGAAATGGGTTACAACAGCCTCATGAGATCTCATTAGGTTACCCTTTTGGCTCTGCAAGCAAGACACAAGATTCTCTGTCCAAAAATCTGTAAAAATTTCAATTTTGCAGATTCTGACCTCCCTAGTGACCAAAGAGAATCGAAAAAACTGTTTAGCATGAGAATGAAGGAAAAAACACAAAAACAAGACGACACACAAGTTAAACAACGAGAGCTTTCGATCTCTTGTATAACGCTATCCTTCAATCAAAATCCAGACCAGTCAAAACTGGTGAAAGAAATAGTTCAAAAGAGGGTAAACGACAGAACTGCTTGCGTGAATTCTCGATCCAACTCAGATGGGTCTTTCTCCAAACAGATTAAAAAAGCGTAGACAACAGATTCCCACATCAAAACATCCTTCCAAAAACTATCAAATCATCAGACACATAGTTGAGCTAGAGAAGAGAAGAGACTTTTGTAGCGTAAAACCCCACTAGTTTTTTTTTTTTTAGTTTGAAATATAAAAAAAAAAAAATTATGTTTGAAAATGATGCTTTGGCCACAAGATTTAAAATAAGCGTAAAGCGTCAGTTGAAAAAGAAGAAAGAAAGAAAGAAAGATACCAAAACCAACATTTCTATACAAAATTCCGTTACTCAACTCTTTTTCCTTTCTTTTTTTTTCCCCTCAGCAACCAAACAAAAACAGTAATATAATATCGATAATATAATATTTATTACATTACAAACACGTAAAAATGCTAAAAATCTCCTACCCAACAATCACCAAAAGAGAGAAGGAAAAAACAAACAAATAAGAAAATATCAGAAAACCCAGTAAGTGCCAACCTGGATTGAGAAGAGCATTTTTTTCAGAGCAACTACTACCGCATCAACGCATGACCCACCACATGAAAATCATTAAAAACCGCGAATCTTTCGTAAACAGAACTCCACTCGCTTTAACTAAAATGTCTATCGAACCCAACAGGCAAAAAACACCATTAAATTACGGTTTGCGTTTGTTGGGTCTTCTTCTTTTCT
This sequence comes from Morus notabilis, assembly GCF_000414095.1. Lineage (NCBI taxonomy): Eukaryota > Viridiplantae > Streptophyta > Magnoliopsida > Rosales > Moraceae > Morus > Morus notabilis. The sequence goes on from NW_010365597.1 coordinate 127,150, forward strand.
TCTTCCTCTTTCACGTCAGAGCGAACGCAACACAAAGACGCCAAACGAGTACGAAAAAGAGAAACAAAACAAACAAACGGAAAACAGAGGACTTGAGACTGAAAGTTAGAGAGAGAAAGAGAGAGAGACCCGCCAAAAGAGCGAAACAAATTTAGGGTTCTTCTTCAGGAACTGCAACACCACCAACAGAAACCAAACCCCACCTCTAAAGATTCTCCGGAAGAAAGAGAGATTTTTAGCGTGAAATTTTTTCTTTTTTTTTTTTTTCCTTTTCTTCTGAGAATGTGTTTCTCTTGTCTGAAAGTAGACAGTGAAAAGAAGAAAATGGAAAGTGACAATTGGAAACAAGGAAAAAAAATATGAAGGAAAAAAAAAGAGAAATTTCTACAACTTAATTAAGGCGAAATTAATTATTTATTTATTGTAGAAATACAGCGACAGACCCACCAGCCCAGCCTGTGAGAACTCTCAGATCAGTGTCATAAGATTTTTACAGTGGATCGCCGTCGCGGGGCCGATTTTCCGATAATGCCCCTGTATTTATACATTTTTACGATTTCGCCCGGTTTCAGCTTACCACTACACAAAAGTTAAAGAACAGACCAAGGTCAGGCAAATGAGCACTTACTTTCAAGAAAAAAAATATTCTAAAATACAATGCATTTAATTAGTGTATTCGTGTCATAATTCAAATCATGATTCGTGATTTGCTATAGTATTTTCTGACCCCAAAAATACTCGTAAATTAAAAATAGTTTTGAATCATGATTCTGAATTCATGAACCAAACAGTTTTATTTTACCGATTCGAGTTTTTAATTTTAGTTTTATTATAATTAAAATTTCTTACAAAAAGTTATATTTAACTTCTTTGCTACAGTTAAAAATTCTCACATAAAGTCACAACTTAACTCAAATTAAAAACTCAAATCGGCGATCTAATTTAAGAAAAAAATGGAAGAAAATATCTAAATTATTTTATTCTACAATTGCCACCTTGGTATAAATTAAGTAAATGGGGTATGATTAGGTTCGATATGGTTATTGATATACTATTTGTTTATTAAAAGTTTTCTTTCCTTTTATAAACTAGACTAGAAGAATTTAAAGTTGATAGATGTCAATTATCATGGATTTACTTATAGGTGAAAGTTCAAGTTGGTCGGCCCTGATTATGGAAATTAGAGGCCGAGTCGGCCCAATTTAATAAAATTTCAGGCTCAAAACATCGACCCGACCTAAAAATTAGGGTCAAATTCGGGTTAATAATAGTGAGTCTCATATTAGCTCGTTTGACCTCACTTAAATTTTCAGCTATAGATTTACTATAATTTGTCCTTAATTCTCTTTACCAAACAATCCAACACTCTTTTTTCTTGAAATGTGATTCTCAAATTGCTTTCCTCTTTGGGCACTCTACTAGACAATAGACATAGGCAAAAAGGCAGTGATGTGTTTCTACGACGTCGTTTGGTTTATTGTAGACTTCAAAAAAACTTGTGGGCGCCCTATAAAAGTTGTGTTTTGACTTATGGCTGTGTCTTTTTGTATCCACCTAACATAATATCTATCCCAATACTCAAAACATAGGTGGCACAAACAACTATGGAAGTGTTGAAGAGGATTTGGAGTTCGAAATTCATGGGGCCCACTTATTCTTCTTTCACTTTCTTCTTTTTTTTTTTTTCTACTTCAAATTAAAGAGTATTATGTTTAAATAGGTACCAATAGGATTATTAGGGGTTGTTTAGTTGGGAGATTCATACTCTGAATCATAATTTATGATTTATTATAATATTTTTTTTATAAAAAATACATATAAATTAAAAATAATTTTAATTTCATGATTTTAATTTATAAACTAAACATCTCCTTAATGTTTAAATAGGTACCAATAGGATTATTAATGTTTAAATAGGTACCGAGAGGAAGAGGTAAGGTTATTAATGTTTAAGATTGAGTATAGGTGAACTTAGTATGTATCCCATCAACATAAATGACCTTAGTGTCCTTTAAAAAGATGCTATCAGTGTACTTTGGAGTTTGGAATAATTAACTCTTCACCTACCCAAGGAGTTTTTTTTTTTTTTTTTTTTTTTTGATAATTACCCAAGGAGATTTTGAATGATTTAAGACACAAGTGTTGGGTAAATAAATGTGTTATAAATGAAGTTGTTTTAGGGGTGCCCAATTAGAATAAAATAAAATGGCATAGGATCCTAGTGTCCTTAAAATTTGGGTAATTCAATGCATTAGGCTTAAATTTTTTAGTACAGAATTTGGTGTTGCCACTTTTGGTAACATAAATTGAGACCTCTCATGACAGAGATTGTCCTAAAACTGAAAATGAGTGAACTAGCCTAATTATCTGTACTTACTCTAAATGGTGCACTAATTATGCAGCCTTAATTGAAGAAATGTACCAAATTATATTGCGTTAATCCTGTGCATTACATTATATTGTCGTCGGTTATTACCTGTTACACATTACTATATTAGGAAGCACAATAATTCCATTCCAAGCCAAAAACAACAGGACATTTCCTTTCTATAACAAGTGCATTATTACCTTCGATAGTGATCTAATCTAATCTTTAAAAAGAAAGGAAAAAAATAAAAATAAAACACATAACTCAATGCAAAGAATCTGAATTCACTGTAGTATTGCCACGTGTAATCCTTAGCCATTTATGGACTTGTTTTTTTTTACCAATCGAAATCATGAGAGTCCCAAAATCGTGAATAAATACAAAACCCTGCCCTCTTGTCACGGCCAATTAATAATGACCATACATACATACACACACAAAATAAATAAAAATTATCGAAAGACTCGGCCAATAAATGCCAAAGCGTGAAGCTCACCCTCAGCTCACGTTAGCATTCAATAGATTACTCCTTCGTCCCAGGCAACCCAACCCCACAACACTCTTGTGGGTCCCACTTTTCTGATCCCCACACTATTGTAGGCCCCACACAGGACGATCCACCCACTCACTCGTTGTTTCCCGTCACCGTAGTCTGTCTGTCACCGTCGTCGGGGACCGTTTTCCAAATGCGGAGAGACCGCCGTCTTTGCCTCTTGTCACCTACGGGGTAGATTAGCCTGGCTCCCCTTAAGGTTGTCGTACAAAACGACAGCGTATTGAAGATTACGTGCTCTCCTTTGGCGCCACGTATGGCGGATCGTGTCTGTTCACTGCTTTCGAACCTCCGAAATACTTGTTTATGTTTATCGAGGAGAAGATTATCATTAATTAATCCGGTCTTTTTAACCCATTTCACTTCGTTACAAATATTATACACCAACACTATGTACTTTTTTTTTTCAGTTCGGATTATTTTGTCGTTTTGTTTTGATTATTTAAACTTCAATAATTGATCAATTAATGTTGAAGGCAAGAATGACTCATCCTCAATATTCTCTTCTAATTGCTAGGGCTTAATCTTCCATGTTTCTTTTTTTTCCATTAAAATTAATTGATTTGTTGTGTTAATAAAAAAAAGTACCCGCCTACATTTTTTGACGCGTGTTGGAAAATGTCATTAACCAATTGTTTTATGTTAATTCAAAAATAAAATTTACGAGATTGTTCTGTTTGTACCTGCTCTTTTTTTTTTTTTTCCTTTTTATGGATAAATCACAAATTAACAAATTAACTCGAACCTAAAGAACGAGTTTGAGTTGCCTATAAATAGGTTTGGATTAACTTAATTACAAACCGTCATGTTCGAGCTAATTTTTAATAAAATGATATGAATTTATGTAATTAAAGTTTCGTTCATTTCCCGATTCAAGTTTAGAATTTGAGTTTTTTTACAGAAAAAAATTTTAAAAAATAGTTACATCTAATTTTTCTATTACAGTAAAAACTCTCACATAAAATCACATCTCAATTCAAATTAAAAACTCGAATCAATAAATTAAACGGATGTGTCGTTACAATTTAATTGTATGGACGTGATGAATATGAAAAGTTTATATGATTTATCAAATAAAAACACTGTCAATTTTCAATCTAGTAATTAAACTTCATTTATTATTAAAAAAAATCAATACATGTGTAAAAACGTATCATAATCCTAGCAATAATAATGTGAAATGAGTCATAATTGTGTTAATTGGCATGATAAATTTGTTGTGTTTGAGTTGACAATTTTTGACACATTAAAAGTAACCGTGCTTAAGATTTCTTTATGTGATTAATGAATAGATTGATATAAACACGATATGTTAACACAAATTGGCACCTTTAAATCGAGGAATGCAAAGTTTGTTTCATTCACAAGAATAATTTAAGAGCATATATTTATTCTCCACGGGAATTTGGAGGATTTAGTATAGTATTTTAAATGAAATGGGGAAATTATTCATCTCATTACAATGTAATCATTTGTAATCTATCTTATAATAATTTAGGTAAATATTTTTAATTCAATCTAAACCATTCAAAAATAATCAGACGATTATGAGAAAATACCATACGGATAAGAAGTTACTTTAAACTATTGTACTTTATAATATACTTATGAGTTGATTACACGAATGAAAATTGTAATTTTATCTAACTTTTAAAAGTTGTATTCCAAGTAGGATATTTTTTTTTCTTTCAATTATTCATTTCTAAATTTTCATTGAATCAACCTAATTCCACGGACAATTAAAGATAGAGTGATCATATTTTTCTTCAATTTCATTTATTGGTTGATCTTTAACTATACTCTCTAGTCATCATCGACTATGATAACTATCACCATTTTGCCCCAACTACACACGCTCTAAAAGCATAATATATTGTAATTAAATGAAAAATTAACAGTAAATAAGTAGTTACCTTGGATATTTATTGTTTAGGTTCCATAATTTATTCGTAAGAGAAGGCTTCCTGCTCTTTTTTTAGCAAGAAATAAATAAAACTTGCTAAAATTTGAGAAATCAAATATAAATGCATTAAACGGGTTTAGTGGACCGACATTGACATGCTCTGTATTTTTTTTTAAGAAAAAATTTTGAGACGTGATTTGCGCGGAGTCCTAAAATGATGGATTGCTATTTCCTTGCATAAAATAACATGAAAGATAAATGTGCATAAGGATTTGAAAGTTGTATATTAAATAGATTTTCAATTGCACAAACAATGAAAAGGCGTGTGCATGCCATGCACGTCCAAATACTCTTTTTGTTCTCTTCTGAATTCTTAAACCATATATATATATATATATATATATATATATATATCTATATATATATATAACTTGTGAACGAGGACAACGACTCTCATCAATTTCATAAACTTCAAGGCAGAGATTTAATCATTTTATACTACAAAGAAAGACAGAGAAACTTAAAAGCACAAGGACGAAATATTAGTTTTTCAAATTGGAGATTCAAAGCAATGTGCAAATAATGGGGGACCATTCATATCAGACAATATTCGATTTTCTATGCCATTTCCACTGTAAAAAACAAAAACCTTTTTTTTTTTTTTTCCCCCCTGCAGTCACAAACCAAACTAATCAACTGCAGTCTATTTTATATGCAGAAATTTGACAACTGAAAATTTAAAATGCGAAGAAAAAAACAGTCTACATTTATGAGTAGTGTGTGTGATCTTTAATCACTTTTCCCTACTAGATTTTGAATATATATTACTCCCCTTTCAAGGCTAACTAAAGAAGTGACATATACATTTACTTTTGGAATAATTTCATGGTCCTTTACTTGCATTTATTTTTGGACATTATTATTAAAACATCCGACTTTTTTTGTTGTTGTTGTTGTTGTTGTAAGGTAATAAAAGAAACAAGGTTGTCTGTGGGAAGACCTATAAACATTACTCAACGCGAGTTCCAAGAATAAACTATGATGAGTTTTAATAGTAGATAGCTGTTTAGAACTTCATGCATGACCCTTCAACTTTATGGTTATTTCCATTTTGCTTTATAAAATTTAAAAATTCTCATTTTATTACATAGATTTTGAATTGGTCCTACTTATCACATTGTTTATTAAAAATTACGTTAAAATAAAAATTTATGTGAAGTCACGCCATTATTTTTCATTTGAAATTTTAATAAAAGAGAATAAATGGACTAATTTAAAATTTAAGAGATAAGGTGGAAGTTTTTAAAATTTGAGGTAAAATGGGATGATTCTAAAATTGAACATACTGATGAGCGTAATTCTTATTTTTTTTATTTATTTATGTTTGGATACTGAAGAAAAAATAAAAATAAATGAAAACGTGACATAGTAAATATATAACACTAATAATTAATCAATTGATTACAACGATTCTGGTGGATCATATAGAAATAGAATTGACTAATTACATCATCTTCGTCAAAGTTTTAAGCACTCATCATTCCATGCATAATCTCCTTGATTATAATTTTAGGGTTTAGAACTTCAATTATGAAGATTTCTAGTGGATACTAAAAAAATAATTATCGAAAATGTTTTTTTTAACCGTCAGATCTATATCAGAAGCTGTATGTTTTATACATTTTTTTGAATTATTATCACCGGTGACCCCTAAACTTTAAGGTCATTCCTAATTTGCTCTCTAAACTTTAAAAACTCCAATTTAATTGCCCTATAAATTTTAAATTGTTGCCACTTAACCCTTTTATTGTAATTTACATTAAAAATATATAAGAAAAAAGAAAGTAATGCAGTCATTTAGTTTTTTTGTTTGAATTTATATTAAAAAAATAGATAAAAATTACATGACTATACTTAAACTCCCATTTTTTATCTAATTTTAACAAAAATTATAATAAAACAGGTTAAATGAGAATAATTTAAAATTTAAAAAATAGAATGAAAATTTTTAAAATTTAAAAAATAAATTAAAAATAATTCTAAAATTTTAAAAAAATAATAATAATTTATATTTTTCTTAATCTGATATGATTTATTAAATTTGATAGTTAAAAATTAATCTTCTCCTACCAGAGAATAAACACCCTTCAATTATTAGGTGTCAAGTATAATATCAAATATTTATTGTTTTATTTGTTTTTTCTGTGTGGGGGCAAGCAAAAAGAGGACTACGTGAGGCGCTACATAATTGAAGGCAGATTATGAGTTGATTAAGGGACCATAACCATCACTATTATTCTTGATATTGGTGATGTGCATTGGGCCTGGTGGAAGATTTTGTTGAATCTTTTGGTTTTGGGTAATGGGGTCATTAAATGCCGATGGTCCTTTCTTGTCTTTGAAGCTGCTACAGCTAGAAATAGCCAATCTCTCTCTCTCTCTCTCTCTCCTGTCTCTCTCTCTATACTGTGCATGCATCGATATGCCATTGGAGACCGTGGGTACTTGATGCGTTTCCAAAGGCTGCCGAAATTTAAACTCTCTATTAATGAATTGTTTGTGTTCTTTCAAATCTTTTGAGGTAACAAATGAAGTTTCAAGCAATCAATCTCTCTGACATGTTTTTGCTTGTTAACATCTGCGTATTTAAAGACGATATACCACCAACGAAAATTCTCAGCTGGCGTGCAAAGATTACTATCGTGCTTTTAGATTTGGAAATGAAGGGTAGCTTAAAAAATGTAAAAAAAAGGGACCCGTTATTTGATCCATTTAATTTATAAATTTAAACTATAGTTAAAATTATGTCTCGTTCACTTCGCGAATTTGAGTTTTCAATTTAAACTGAAATGTGACGTTTTTTGAGAGCTTTTCATTGTAACAGAAAAAATTAAATGTGACATTTTCTGAGAGCTTTTTACTGTAAAAACTTAAAACTGAAAACTCAAATCGGTGAAATAAACGAGACTTTAGTGATTTTAATTATAATTTTTATGAATTATGAGGGGAACATAATTATAGTAAAAAACTCTAAAAAATAATCACATTTAACTTTTTTTTTACAGTAAAAAATTCTCACACAACATCACATCTCAATTCAAATTAAAAACTCGAATTAACTAATCAAACGGGTCCATATGTCATTTTCCATCGATTCGATAGATTCATGTCATGTCACCCCCTAAAATAACTACCTATTGGTCCAAAGACATAATTACGCAAATGATATCGAAATGTCGAAGCCCAAAGACACACACATATATATAAATATATATTATAGGTCCTACTACCATTATGCTCTCTTTTATTCTTTCTAATAAAAAAACTCGGATGGAGAATTTATACAACTCTCTATACTCCGATCTAGCAACTAACCAGAAGTATAAGTGTGTATTTTTCACTATATTAAGCACGTAACCACATCATTATACACTGTTTTGATCAATAACTGTATATACTTTTATAGAAATCATCATTCACAACTCACAAGCCGTACACATTTATATGCATTAATAGACGATGTTCTTTTGTGATATTTTTAAATTCAATTCATTGCTTTGCGCTGTACTATATAGGATAGTATACATATACATATACATATACATATACATATATATATATATATATTTCCCTAGCTAAAATGCAAGAAGAACAAAAAAGAAACTACTTATCATTGATTAATTGATGAGTAAAGGAAGAATTGGCAGTAAGGGAAAGAAATAATATACAGCTGGAGATTCCACATCAAAAGTGTCATTCTGCTTTCATTAGAGGTATGCCCTACATGTAGTGTTCCAGGGACACTAGTCCTTTTAATTTCTCAATAATTTGCATGCATGCCCAAGCGGGCCTCACTTGTAGTTGGAGACGCACATGATTGTGCAGAAAGTGGACTTCTCTTTCCCAGCTCCCAAACAATAAACCTTCTCTTATTTCTCTCTGTTACAAATTCGTGATCAGGAAAAAAAAAAAAAAAGGAATAGTAGCATATATATATATATTACTAATATTTATACATATATATTTGCATCAGTAAGGAAAATGTTCCACAAAATACCTGCTTATATAGAGGACAAATATAAAGATCCATGTGCAGTCATCTTTATTAGAAAAATAAAACATGCAGAAAATTCCTGGTTGTGTATATGCATTATAAATATGGCAAAGACTCAATAATGGAAAAGAACTACTCCTGATTTCTTTGACAAGTGGCTTACTTTTGTACGTGCGTTTATAATTTGAATTGAAACCTAGCTTGCATATTTAAATTCCAACGTTTCAGAAAGAAAAAAGATATAAATGTGACGCGCAGATACTTAGGACTTGTTCTTTTAGAATTTAATCTGAGTATAATCCTTGAGTTAAATTTGAGTTATAACTTGAGTTGAACTTGTAACTTGAGTTTGTGTTTGGTTGTGTACATTCGAGTTATAGTTTGAGATAAGAATCTTTTTGAGTTTGTATTTGAGTGAGTCAAAACTTGCATTTGTATTTAGATAGTATTTTAATAAAAACTCAATGCTAATAAAAAATTTTAATAGGGTATATGGGTCGGGTTTTATTTGTCTTTTCGTTGTCAACGCATAGAAAAAAAATCATCTCAATCAGAATTAAAACGAAAAAGTTATAGTATTTTTAAGAATATAAAAAATACTGTTCATTAATTTGAGTTTGAGTTTCTGAACTCGAGTTGAAGAGAAAACTTGAACTCGAGTTTAAATCCTAAACTCGAGTTTAAACTTAAAAGAATATAAATTTAAATAAAATTGTAATTTAAGTTGTATTTTTTTGAGTTTTTCACTAAAAAAAAATAAGTGTTGCAAATAATATTCAGCCAAAAGAAAAAAAAAAAAAAAACAGCACTTTTTGTGTTGATGCATCGTAATTGTAAATATTAATTGTCCAAGGCAAAATGTCCCTATCTGATGACATGTTATATACACTTGACGGAGATGATACCTTCAGACGGTTGGACCCAAGGACGCGTGGAGCCGCCCCTAGTAAGGGCTCCTTTAATTTTTATCCCAACAAATTGTTTTCTATCACCTTTTTTTTTTTTCCTTTTCCTTTTTTTGGTAAGATCTAACACTTTTTCTTTAGTTTGTCCTCTCTGAACTTCTGTAATATTTGTGACATTTATATGAGATTTGTTAGAAACTTTTGAACCTCATATTTCAAACCAAAGATCAACGACACTAATTTATACAAGTTCAAAGTTTTGTATATTGTAGACACAGTTATATATATATATATATATAGTTGTACTGTTATTTCAGCTTCACGCACTTTAACAAAAATTTCAGGTTATGCCACATGTTTGTACATGCCTGTATATAAGTGAAGGTAAAGGCTTATTTACGTACGTAGGTAGGAAAGTAGGAAATAATGAGGGGATTTTTTTTGGCACCACTCACAAGCTAAGGGAATTCATCACTGCAAAAATGTATGAGTATAGCCATTATGCATCTGTCTTGACTCAGAGCTCAAAGAGATTCCTAGAGAGAAAAGAGTTTTTTACCAGTCGAGATTTATATTATATAATATTGGGTTATATATATATGTGTGTTGTCTATATATATCTATATATATATATATATATATATGGAATTCTTGCCCATGCAGGGGTTCTTGAATGGTGAAACATCAATGGTACGTAGCAGAATTGTCTGTTTGTTATAATGATTGTGAGAACTGTCTCTACTCTCTGGTCTATGATGAATGATGATCATATCCATATGCCAAACCCCACAGACTTATTTCCTTCTTTCTTTTGTCTTATGTTACGCATTTGGACTGATATTTTAGACAAACTTTCAATATTAACGATACTAAATTATTAAAGGAGCAATTTAATTGTTAAATAGCACTATGATTGGTGTTCACTTATTTCTGTCGGTGCTGACATTAGTAACTATATTATAATAGCACTCCAAGTAATTTATATGTCCGAAAAAAAAAACCCTCAAGTTTAGCATTTAGTAGGGATATTATTACCTAATTAATTGTCCTATTTAATATTTTTTAAGAAAGGTACAGGAGCAATTTTTTTTTTTCCAAGAAAAAAAAAGGTTCAGAAAATCTCTTGGGTTGGCTTCATCATTCTGCTACGGGAAAACGAATCAATTAACTTTTAGAGTACATGAATTGAATCTGGATATTTACCTATTATTTTTAAGTAAATAATTATATAAATTAAATGAATATTAATACAAAATAAATGTTAAAAATTAAAAGTTAAGGTAAGTTGGCACTGTGAAATTTTCTCCGCTCTTTTGTCAACGGGGAATGATTAGTGATTATGGGCTGGGCGCTGTGAAATTAGCTAGGGCCCTTTGGGCTATTTTTGAATACGGGCCAGCTAGAACTTCCTCACATGCAATACAATTAAGGGAGAAAGAGGAAAATAGATCAAGATATTTTAGATCAATTAAAATTAATAGATTAATAATTTATATAAGTTAATAAATAGACTAAATTATTATTTTTATTTATAAGTTGTCTAGTTATGAACCATAACTTAACAAGTTATTATCCACAATTCATGATTTTTATCCATAATTTGTCTGGTTATGAACCATAACTTGATAAGTTTGTCCATAACTTATTTGGTTATGAACCATAACTTGATAAGTTATGACCTATTAATTTTTATAACTAAAAATTGGCCTATACACTTTATTAGGCTTTTCATATTGACATATTTTCTACTATTTCCGTAGAATTAGGATAGGTGTTATGAAAACTGGTTGCCTCTATTTCAAAAAATACAAAAAGAAAAGAAAAGAAAAGAAAACTTGGTTGCCAAGTAACTCAGTTTATTTATTTATTATTTTTTTAAGAAGTGATTCAAATGGTAAGGCACTTATCTCTAGAATCTATGGTAGATTTGATTACCTTTGTGGTCTTTGGGTGTCAACCCGAATGGGATTGCACACGGAGAGTGACATGCGATCTATATCATACTAATCCCCGTATTCTATCATTAAAAACAATGTTTTCTATACACAAATATATGACATGTTTGTTTTCGGTATAATAATATAATATATTATATAAATTAATACAGATGATAAATTAATACAGTATATGTTATATTATTGAATACGACTTATTTTTAGCATATTGTATTATATTTATTTATAATAAATTAATAATTTATGTTAGAGTTGGATAAGATCAGGGGTCAGAGTCGGGCCAATATTGTCTATAATTATTGAAAAATTTAGGAGTACAATGCAAATTTTTTATTTTTTTAAAATTACATTTTGACCCTAAAATTTTTACAAAAGTATATTTTGACCCCAAAACATTTATAAAATTACACCTTGACCCCAATTTTTTTAAAAATTTAATTTTGACCCCAAATTTTTTTTAAAAATTATATTTTAACCCCAACATTTTTCAAATTTTACATTTTAACCCCAAAATTATTAATTTTTTATATTTTGATATCTTATACAATAAGTTATGATACCAAACACGTGTGTTATGATAATACAACATAATACAACACAATACAATACACCTTATATAATACAATACAATACAATACAAGCTACCAAATATGACCATACTTTCTTTGTGTTTTATTCATAGTATTACATTAATGTGGAGAACAAAAGAGGTAGGACAGGACGTTAAAGTCAAATCAACATAGTTTAAACTAATGTTGAAACCAACAAGGTTCAAACTCAAAGTTGTTGTGAATGATGAAAGTGATTAGGAAATATCGTCTCCGGCTGGAGCGAGATTAAATTCATACTTGTTATCATTTATACTTTTTAATTTTGCCAACCAAATTTGACCAGCACCTCGTAGCCCCAACACCACATATATTTATGACCATTTCCTTGGCTGCCAAGAAAAACGTGAATAAAATAAAGAGAGATAATAATGTACAATACTCTTGTGTGATGCTAATCACAGGGAAAATCTAATGATAGATCCAGTTGGATACTTCAACTTACTTATTTGCTCCGGAACAAATTGTATAATGTACACGATCAATTCATATATGTTGTCCCATTTTTATTAGATTATAATTGACAAAATTAAAATCCTTTTGATACAATTACATTTTGAACAAGTAAAAGCTTATAAAGATTTATTAATTGATAAGACCTTTCCCTCTTTCCCTTCTTTTCCTTCTCTCTTTTTAGTTATATAGAGTGAGAGGAGAATTCATTAGGGGTCCGTTTAGTTCGCTGATTTGAATTTTTAATTCGAGTTAAGATATCATTTTATGTGAAATTTTTTTACTGTAATAAAAAAGTTAGATGCGACTGCTTATTAGAGCTTTTTACCGTAACAAAACTCAAATTTTAAACTCAATTCGGTAAAATGAACGGAGATTTTTTCTTTTGGGGACATTTATGAGAATTCATAGACTTAGTGCTGCAAGTTCGGGCGGCGGACATGCCCGATGCCTGAAAAATTTCAGGCACAGCGGGCAGGCGCCATTCGCCGCCCTTCCGACCATTTTGGCCGGACTCGGGCTCAGGCAGCCCACCGGCGGTGGAGAAGTTGAGTTCGCCGATGCCCGAATTTTGCTCGAATTTTGAACCCAACGACTCTTTTTGCCCAACCCGACCGCCGCCCAAAATCTATCCAAATTTTGAACCCCAACCGCTATTTTTATTACTGTTGCCCGAATTTGCCCGAACCCGATCCTATTGCCCGAATTTTCCATAACCATTGGAACCGAATTTTTGGGAGAATTTTTTTTTTTCAAGCCAAAAAATTTCCTATAAATACTCCCATCCTCCAACCATTTTTCTCACCTAAAAACTCTCATATTCTCTTAATTTCTCTCAATCTCTCTTAAATCTCTCTTAATCTCTCTCAAATCTCTCTTAATCTCGCTTAACTTTCTTTCGATCTCTATTAATATTTCTCAAAGCGCTCTCAATTTTTCAAATATCTCTCAAGAAATTAGGCATTTTTGACTTGAGGTGACGTTTGATTCCTTTTAGGTTTACTAAGAAATGTCGTTGTCTCCGACTTAATTTAGATTCATAAAAATGCTTGTCGCATCCTTTTGTCTCTTCACCTTCACATGCCCAGTTGAAAGTTACTTTTTTATATTATTTGGCCTTCAAAATTGACAAATCCTTAGCCCCAACACCACATATATATTTATCATTGATTCATTTTTACCTAGCTGCGTACTCTAAAAACGACATAGATCCAATTGCATTTATACTACAGCTATAGATCCAATTGTATAAACATCTCTCTCTACATATATACACAAACATATACATAAATTTTGTGACTCAGCTGCGAGAGTGTCCCTCATTGAATAGGAAATGCACAATAAATTAAGGGTCCGTTTAGTTCGTTAATTTGAGTTGAGATGTGATTTTGTACGAGAATTTTTTACTGTAATAAAAAAATTAAATATGACTAATATAAATTAAATTTTAAATTCAAATCGATAAAATAAATAAAGCATAAATAATTGATGGATAGCTACATGAGGAGCTAGTTTTACATTAATTTCTTGAGAAGAATAATAAAGGTTTGATGATTAAAAAAAAAGGTTTTTTTTTTTATATATACCAATTAGGAAAATTCTACAGTAGAATAGGATATTTTTTGTTATGATTTGACCAGCTAATATTACAAGACGTGGACGACCAATAAACATATTCTACCATAGAAAAACTCATGTTGCGGCAGAAAAAAAGTAATTTTCTTTTGGCATATTACCTAAGACCGTGGCACAAGATCATGATTAATACTTTGATGGGTTCAACTTCGGGGCTTGAGTACTACTTGACATTCCTGCAACTGAAAATAATTATTTACCTACTGGTGACTTAATTACTAGTAATTATCTGCCCGGGTAATTAGTATATAATAATCATGATTATGTTCCCCTCGTATGTGGTGAATATATATATAGTGAAACGAATACTGGCAAATATGAAAACCGAACATATATTGCCAGCAATTTCGAGATTTTTTTTTCTCCCCTCGAGATTCCTTGATTGGCATTTCATGCAACATCATGAGGAATAGTTTATGTTCATGAACCAACGTATTCTTATTAGACACGGAATTTCTATGGTGAAGAACTGTCGTTTTATACACTGTCCGGTATCGTTGATTTTTTAGCGGTTGAATTTATAAATAAGAATAATTGTGTGGCGTGCTATTAATTTTAATGTACATATTTATAAATTAAACCGTTAAAAAGTTAATTTAATAATTAAAAAATAAGAAAAAAGTACATAATTTATTATAGATTTTTGCACGCATATTATTTATACCATTTTAAATAATTAAGTGTTATAATGACTTTTTATTTTCTCTTTATTAAATAAATGATAATTATTTATTTTTCAGTGATATAAATAATATTTTTATCATTTTGAGCGGTATTTTTGATTTTTTTTTCTTAAAACATAGTTCTTATTGATAGATAGAAAATTTCTATTAAAGGATCATATATATATATATATATATATATATATATATATAGACACACACACACTGATTGATTTGTATTAAACGATCGTATTTTGTAATAGGTTCCGGCAATGATTCTCGTTTAGTGAAACTGATAAATATATGATTCTACTTTTACTTGTACATCTTTTCCACCATGTGTAAAAATGAAATTGTTGATTCAGCAAAAAAAAAAAAAAAAAAAAAAAAAAAAAAAAAATTGTTGAACAAATCAACTAAGGTTTAAACTCGACCAGAACAAAAACGTTTAATGAAAAGTCATCTTTTGAGAACGTATTATTATGTCGCCACTCGAATAAAACAAAGTGAATTAATAAAGCATATTAAATGATGACAGAAAGGAGTACTTTTACTTTCATCATGTACATTAAGCCAAAATGAGCACAATTATAATATTATTTACCATATTTAAAAAACATGCGGTTGGGTCTGTGTGTAGAAATTAGAAATTACACTTCAAAACAATTGCCTATATATGTATTGTAAGCTAGCTTATATCATATGGAAAGCAAGAGTGGTGTGGATGTGCAGCGACTGGAGAGAAGCAAAAACTTGCCTTGGGCTATAAATTTGTTAGGCTGAGCGCAAATCACTAGGGCTGGAGTGACATACAATTAAGGTAGACGATCGTCCCGCTTGATTCTTTTTTTATATATTTTATATTTTTATATGTGAAATCTGATAAAATTTTCGGTTCTTGATTCTCTTAAAATTTCGAAATCTTATGTTTATCCCACTTCATAATATGTAAAATATATATCATGTCCATTTTATACATAGAATCTGATAAAATCACAGTTCGAAGTAAGGACACAACAAAAAGACATGAGTGGGTGAGCAAATGTTACGTGGAATATTAATGATGTGACACACAGATTTATATTGCAGAAATGCAGAGTTTGAGCCAAAAAGAATACTGCCTCCACCAAAGACGCTTCTTTACCAATGGCTTCCTTGGGGAGTTCACTTAATGGTTCGTACATATTGTATTCCTTTTAGTCTCTACTATCTCACACTTTTATTTCCCTATAGTGATAAACGAAGCTAAAATATATGTATGTATATACGCGCGCGCGCGCGTGTGTGTGTGTATATATATATGTATTTATTTTCTTAAATATATGTTTGTTTTCTTCATTTCTCTTTCTTTCAATCATTAAGTGGCAAGTTTTGTGATTCTTCCAATCATTGTGCAGGCATATTATCGTCTATTTGCGATGGAAAGTTTGATTTGGGATTCAAGGAATTATCATAGACATCATAAATCTGCTTTTCCTCTGTGTCTTCTGTCTGGTGGATATCCTCCTTTTCTTTGATTTCGGCAGTAAACGTCGAGAAACTGTTAAGAACAAGGAGCATTAAAGTCATTGACGTAGTTCAGTGGATAGTGAATTTTTTGATTCTGGTTTGTGCTTCTACGAACTTAAAAGAAATGGTTTCTAACCAGAGTCAAGATGACGGACTATTAGAACCTCTAGTGATAAAAAATGCTGAAAGAAGCAGAATAGAACTAGACCAAGCTGGTTTTCTTAGCAAATTAACATTTTCTTGGATTGGCCCTTTACTTAGCTTGGGATATTCAAAACCATTATCTCTAGAAGACATTCCTTCTTTGGATTCAGAAGACGAAGCCAACATAGCGTACCTCAAGTTCAAACAAGCATGGGATTCTCTCTTAAGAGAGAAGGATCATGGGGACAAGAAGAACTTGGTTCTTTGGGCAGTAATAAAAGTTTACATGAAAGAGAACATATCAATTGGAATTCTTGCACTTCTCAGGACAATCTGTGTGGTGGTTTCTCCCTTGATACTCTACGCTTTTGTGAACTATTCAAATAGGAATGAGGAAAATCTCAAACAAGGCCTTTCTATTTTAGGGTGCCTAGTCGTTTCCAAGTTGGGTGAATCCTTAAGTCAAAGACATTGGTTTTTCAAGTCAAGGAGGTGTGGATTGAGGATTAGATCGGGCTTAATGGTTGCGGTGTATGAAAAGCAGCTAAAGCTCTCTAGTTTGGGAAAGCGAAGACATTCAACTGGTGAGATTGTGAATTATGTGGCGGTTGATGCCTATAGAATGGGTGAATGTTCATGGTGGTTCCACACAATATGGTCTTGTGGAGTCCAACTTTTTCTAGCCATTGCCGTTCTCTTTAAGGTCATTGGATATGGTGCTCTTCTTGGTTTAGTTCCTCTCCTCATATGTGGACTTCTCAACGTGCCGTTTGCAAAATTACTCCAAAAGTGTCAATTTGGGTTCATGATTGCACAGGATGAGCGGCTCAGGGCGACTTCAGAGATCCTAAACAACATGAAGGTCATTAAACTCCAATCGTGGGAAGAGAAGTTCAAGAACTTGATCGAGTCCCACCGCGACAACGAGTTCAAGTGGCTGGCTGAGGCACAACTTAAGAAGGTGTATGGAACTCTGTTGTATTGGATTTCTCCAACCATCATATCTTCAGTTGTCTTCTTTGGATGCATTCTTCTTGGTAGTGCCCCACTAAATGCCAGCACCATTTTCTCTGTTCTAGCTACATTGAGAAGCTTGTCGGAGCCTGTCAGAATGATACCCGAGGCTCTTTCTGTAATGATCCAAATAAAGGTCTCCTTTGATCGGATCAACTCTCTTTTACTCGATGACGAACTTAAAAATGAAGGGAAAAGAAAGTACCCTTTGCCCATTTCAGAAAAGAGCTTGGAAATTCAAGGAGGGATTTTCAGTTGGGATCCTGAATTAACAATTCCAACTCTACGAGAGGTGAATCTGGAGATAGGATTGCGGCAAAAGATAGCAATTTGTGGGCCAGTTGGAGCAGGAAAGTCCACACTCTTGCATGCAATACTAGGAGAGATCCCCAAACTTTCTGGAGCTGTAAGTAAAGAAGGGACAACATCGGGTTATGTTTTGTTACTCACTAAATTTTTGTGTTTTTGACTTCTGTTTATTGATGATTGCAAACAGGTCAGTGTATATGGTTCCATTGCCTATGTTTCTCAGAATTCTTGGATACAAAGCGGGACACTTCGCGATAACATACTATATGGGAAGCCAATGGAGAAGGATACGTATGAGAAGGCTATAGAAGCTTGCGCCCTGGATAAGGACATTAACAGTTTTGATCATGGAGATCTTACAGAAATAGGCCAGAGAGGGATTAACATGAGTGGTGGTCAGAAGCAGAGAATTCAGCTTGCTAGAGCTATCTACAATGATGCTGATATCTATCTCCTTGATGACCCCTTTAGCGCAGTTGATGCACATACTGCTGCAATTCTCTTTAATGTAAGGAAGACAATTTTTTTTTTTTTTTGAGCACGAAACAATTGATTAATTTGTCTTAACATAAATCTTGTTGAATGATATTCAGGACTGTGTCATGGCTGTTCTGAGAAGTAAGACTGTAATCCTTGTGACTCATCAAGTAGAGTTTCTCTCTGAAGTTGATAAGATTCTGGTAAATTAGCATAACTTTACAGAGTGCTTATCAATAATCTTATGTGCGATTTGATGGTCAATGGGATTTGTTCTTACCGTTTCTCATTTTCTAGGTTATGGAAGGAGGAAAAATTACTCAATCAGGCAGCTATGAGGAATTATTGGAAGCTGGGACAGCATTTGAACAACTTGTGAATGCTCACAAAGATTCCATAACAACATTGGGCCCATCAAATGATGGAGGCCAAGGAGAACCTCAAACGGGAGGCACGGTTCGGTCGGAAGAGAGTCATGGTTCATACTCCATTAAACAAAGCAGTGAAGGGGAGATTTCTGCAACGGGCCTACCTGGAGTGCAGTTAACACAAGAAGAAGAAAAGGAAATTGGTGATGTGGGTTGGAAGCCATATTGGGATTACATATTTGTCCCTAAAGGGTCATTTCTTCTAGTTTTAGGCTTAATAACTCAGTTTGGATTTGTTGCATTCCAAGCTGCTGCAACTTATTGGTTAGCTTTAGCCATTCAAGTTCCTAGGATCACAAGTGGCATGTTGGTTGGGATTTACACTGCAATTTCTGCACTTAGTGCTGTCTTTGTGTATCTTAGATCATTTTTTGCAGCGCATCTTGGATTAAGAGCATCTAAAGCTTTCTTCTCTGGTTTCACCGAAGCCATCTTTAAAGCTCCCATGCTCTTCTTTGACTCGACTCCTGTTGGTCGAATCTTAACTAGAGTAAGTTTACTGACAAGTTTTGGTAAAAAAAAAAAAAAAAAAAGTACCCACATGAGGCATTTTGGAATTCATGGTTATTTTTAAACCTTTGCAGGCTTCATCAGATTTGAGTATTGTGGACTTTGATATACCCTTCTCTATTATCTTCGTAGCGGCGGCTGGTATTGAGTTTTTGATGACCGTTGTAATCATGGCTTCCGTCACATGGCAAGTTCTCATTGTGGCCATTTTCAGCGTGGTTGCTAGTAAATATGTTCAGGTACGTGAAAACTCTAGGTTTCAGTCTCTTCTTTATAAATAAGATTTTGGAACTAAAAGCTATTCAATGTAATCTGAAGGGCTACTATCTAGCTACTGCAAGGGAGATAATAAGAATCAATGGAACAACAAAAGCTCCTGTTACCAACTATGTATCCGAGACGGCACTTGGTGCGGTCACAATAAGAGCTTTTCGATCAGTCGATCAGTTTTTCCAGAATTATCTAAAGCTTGTGGACACCGACGCATCATTATTCTTCTTGTCTAATGCAGCCATTGAGTGGTTAGTTATAAGAATAGAAGCACTTCAGAATTTGACCCTTTTCACTGCAGCTTTTCTCCTAATCTTACTTCCAAAGAGTCAGGTGGCTCCAGGTACTTAAATGAATGTCCATCACTTATACGAGGAAACTAGTTTCAATAGTTTTAAATGATGATCATTATTTTTCTCAACTTTCGTTGATGCGCACAACAGGTCTTGTGGGGCTTTCTCTTTCCTATGCATTGTCACTAACAGGGACAGTTACTTTCATGACTCGTTGGTATTGCAACTTATCAAACTACATTGTATCAGTTGAAAGAATTAAACAGTTCATGCACATTCCACCAGAACCTCCATCTATCATTGAAGGAAATAGGCCGCCTCCTTCATGGCCCGCCAACGGTAGGATTGAGTTGCATTCTTTAAGGGTAAGATAATCAAGCTCATGGACATGAACTTTCTTCATTGCAATTGTTTTTGACCTCTTTAGTTAACCAAAAATCATTACAACTATATTTTGCTCTGGTTAATTCAGATTAAGTATCGTCCAAATGCTCCAACAGTTCTCAAGGGAATAACATGCATATTCAAAGAAGGGACTAGAGTAGGAGTCGTGGGAAGGACAGGAAGCGGAAAAACTACACTCATAAGTGCTTTGTTCCGTCTAGTAGAACCAACAAGTGGGCAAATTATTATAGATGGACTTGACATATGCTCTATTGGTTTGAAAGATCTGAGAATGAGCCTCAGTATCATCCCACAAGAGCCAACTCTTTTCCGGGGTAGTATTCGAACTAATTTGGACCCTCTTGGCCTTTACTCCGATGATGAAATATGGAGGGTGAGCCACAATACTCTCTAGCATCGGCTTCACTTTTTTTTGCCACATTTTGGCACAAACAAGTTTTAGTAAATTCTTTATCTTTACTAATATAGTATTTTAGAAATTCCTTGATTCTTTGTCTTTAGGCTCTAGAGAAGTGTCAGCTTAAAGCAACAGTCAGTAGCCTTCCCAATCTCTTAGATTCCTCTGGTGAGTTTACTTTATTCTGCTTAGCATTAACCTCTTTAGAAAAATGCAAGTTCAATCCTTGTTTAATGTCTTGATCGCCCATTTTGGTTCTCTAGATCATATTGGTTTGTGGTTGAAATTTCTGTCTCAACAGTGAGTGACGAAGGAGAAAATTGGAGTGCTGGGCAACGCCAACTCTTCTGCCTTGGCAGAGTCCTCCTTAAGAGAAACAGAATTCTAGTTCTAGATGAGGCCACCGCTTCCATCGATTCCGCGACAGACGCGATTCTCCAAAGAATCATCAGGGAAGAATTCTCAGAATGCACAGTCATAACCGTTGCTCATAGAGTTCCTACTGTTATTGACAGTGACATGGTCATGGTGCTCTCTTATGGTCAGTTTTCTTTCGCAGCCATCATTCGTTTCGCAGTTTAAAAGCCGCTTACTAAAAGTGTGACCGGAGTTTTCTTGTCTTTGCAGGGAAGCTAGTGGAACATGACGAGCCTTCAAAGCTTATTGATGCCAACTCCTATTTCGCCAAGCTTGTAGCAGAATACTGGTCAAGCTGCAGAAGAAACCCATAAAACAACAAAAATAATAGCAATCATAAGTCATAGCTTCTCCATGATAATAAATTGAAGCTGTACTAGAATATTCTAATTTCATTTTGCCATGATCCTGCCTCGTTTGGTATTATCCATATACATAAATTCTTGGAGAGTAAAATGGACCATATGTTGTTAATAAGACAAGAAACTAAGGGGTTGTTTTTTGCATTTTTGAGTTAAGATAATTTGAGTGATGATTTTGAGTTGAGTTTGAGTTATAACTTGAGTTTAAGTTGTAACTTGAGTTTGTGTTTGGATGTATACATTTGAGCTATGATTTAAATTGAGAATCTTTTTGAGTTTGAGTGGGTCAAAACTTAAATTTGTATTTAGATGGTATTTTAATAAAAACTCAATGGTGATGAAAAATTTTAATAGGGTATATGAGTGGGGTTTTATTCGTCTTTTCATTGTGAATACATAGAAAAAAATCATCTCAATCAGAATTAAAATAAAAAAATTATGACATTTTTAAGAATAGAAAAAATACTGTTTATTAATTTGAGTTCGAGTTTATGAACTCGAGTTGAAGGGAAAACTTAAACTCAAGTTTAGCCCCAAACTCGAGTTCAAATTCGAGTTCAAACTTAAATTTTACAAAAGAACATGAACTTGAATAAAGTTGTAACTCAAATTCAAATTTTTTTTGAGTTTGTTACAAAATAACTACCCCTAAGGGACCTGCTAAGGATTCTCTAGTAAGTTTGTCACTTTTATGGCGATAAATATCTTGAAGTCAATTCAAGAAATATTTTTGTCGTGTTTGGAATTGTTCTTATTTTTATTTTTCACGTTTTTTGAAATAAATAAATAAAAATGATTTTAAAACGGCGTTTGACATAGTTAAAAAGAAAAAATGAAAATGAAAACGATTTTTTAGTTTAGTGTAAAATGAGAGAGAAATGAAAAGTCATTTTTCATTTTTTATTTTTATTTTCTCCTCTTTCGAGCATAGAGAGAGACATTAATGAGTTTTTTTATACTGAAAATAATCTCTTAATAAAACTACCAAACGCTTTTTAAAAATAATTTTTATCTGAGATTGAAAACGTCTTAATTTCCATTTTCATATAAAAAATAAAATTATTTTAGAACGAGTTCCAAACGCGCCATTTGTCATTAGCATTCCAAGTTTCCAAATTCAAACCTTTTCCACTTTGCTTTTGAATCAAGTTTAATTTGGATGCAAGACTCGATTTGCATGCGCTCGATCTTTTTTTTTTATCAAAATCGAGTTCAATGTGCAAAATGCTTCCTTAACATGTCAAAATCAAAAGGTTTAATTAGCCTCATTACAACAAGCTTTCATCAGTCTTGAAAACTTCCCTTTTAGTATAAACCCAATATTGTACAATTATTTAAACAGACAATGACCTTAAAGTGGGACTACAGAGTATTAAACTCTGAACTCATCCTAAAATGAAGATAAAAAATATCATTTTAACCGCTTCACAGCCAGCTCATTGGTGTTATATTTTAGGAGAAAATCGTTGAATACTTAATCTTAGAATATATGGGTCTAAATTTGTACCATTTAATATTGGTTAAGACTGTTTTGACTAATGTAGTTATTTGATTAAAAATGATATTCATCAAAGATAAAAGTGTAAAAGTTCAGACTCGTACATTTTAAAAGGTATTTGTCTCATTTTTTCGTATTTTAGTGATGTACTAATAAACATCTAACTGCTTAAGTTTTAGGAAACATTGGTAAACTAAATACGGAATATTCACTCATACCATAGACCAATTAAAACTAGTGCATTCATATAGTTCAAGACAAAATTATGGAAACAACAATAGCAACGACAACCAAAAAGGGGCTTTGTTTGCCAAACAAAGCAAAACATGTGTACTTCAGTAAGCTTGCAAAAAGCGCACAAACGGTTGGCAACTAGTTGTCAAATCGTGTAATGATCAAAGAAGCGTTTTCCTCGATGAAAATTGTGTCAATTAGGCTTAGCAGAGTCTTCTCAAGCTCTTCCCCATCGGTCCACGCTTGGATATTGGCCTTAATAAGTTGTGGGTTCTTAGAAATTAATTCCCATACTGGGAAATTCTTTCTTGGCATCACAAAATCTCTCCCTTTGAGCTTTAAACTTGGGCAGTAATCCCCAACGCCGTCACCAAGGTAAATGAACCTTTTGTTTCCCTCAGCTGCCATAGAAGCTCTGATTCTTTCTAAAATCAGACCCTATAGTAAATTGGGACATCATTATATTAATTAACTGATTAAAAAAGTTTGAATAAAAAATAATGGAATACGATTTTATTTCATTAATTTAATTAAGTTAGGTCAGCAATTAAAGCAAAAATCTTTTGAGTAGGGATGAGCTTTTTATCTATAGGTGTGGGTACTTGACCCTAATAGAGTGGGTATGAGACTTTATTAAGTGAGGGCAGAATGGGTACATGAGTATTTATATTATCTTCCGAATTAGGGGTGGGGGTGGAGAAAACAACCCTGCCCACCCCGACCCCATATACATATACCTAATTTAAGAACCATTACTTATATATATATATATATATACACACATATTTCATGTTATTTCTTATTACAAACTTTAAGTTTTGTGAACTGTGGTGCTTAAGAAGAATAACAAACAATGAAGTTAGTGTGGAGACTGGAAATGGAATAAATAAATTAAAAGAATAATGCATTATTCTCCTGCGTTTCTAATGTTTTACTCTGAAGACTTCAATTTATTAGTTAGTTTGCATTTTCTTTTAAGATTTTGGTTTGTTTTTATGAGATATTAATGCTATGTTGTTGAATTTTTTATTTAATTTAATACAATTCACTTTTAGAATTAATAGGTACGGCCGGAACAGAAAAAGCCTCATGCAATGGAATCATTAAGGGGATGTTTGGTGGATGAATTCGTTTTCTGATTTGAATCATGATTCATGATTCGTTATAATATTTTCTCTCATAAAAAATTCACGTAAATTAAAAATGATTCAAATCACATGATTTAAATTATCCAACCAAACGTCCTCTAACACTGACCCGCCTTAAAAATGTAAGAGGTACGAAACTGGTGTAGAGGCAAAAGTAAAAATGAGTGCGTGAGTGGGGAAACCATATCTGATCCTCTTCCACCCAATAATTATCCCTAATAATTGCGACGGCTGCATTTAGCAGTGGTCCTTATTTCAAGTAATCGGAAGTCAAAGAAGGGCTACTGGAAGTCAAAGCTTTTTATCGAGTGATCATTACCTTTTTTTTAATTTAGATTCTGCTCTTTTTGTTTAAAATTAAATTTTATTACAGAAAATTTTTTTTAAAAGTGATCATATTTAATTTTTTCATTACAATAAAAAATTTTCACATAAAATTATATTTTAATTCAAATTTAAAATTCAAATCAATAAATTAAATAGGCCTTAAAAACTTATATATCAGAATTAGTTTAAAAAAATACATGATTCAACTACATTTTCGCATCCTCTTGACCAATAGATAAAGGGTGGGCTTCTGTCCGCAAATTGTTTAACCCAATTAACAAAATCATGTGACTTTAGTTAATACATCGATACTTACATAAGCTCGAGAAGCGTTTGATATGCAGTAAGTAATCAGTATATGGAGTAATATAACTCTAATTTCATTTGGATTTTTTTTTTTTTTGAGTAATATAACTCTAATTTCATTTGGATTTTTTTATTTTTTATTTTATTTTTTTTTTGGAAAAGAGAGCAGAACTAATATATGAACATAATAAATCGAAATACATACCTTGCACATGTTTGGAGGGCAGAGGTTCCAGCCAAGGGGACACTTGTTGACATGAAAAGGGAAAATCCTAAGCCTTCCTTCTTCATCAACGAAGCTTGGATTAGTGTAGATCTCGGTAAAGCATTCCATCAGCCCAAGATGCTCCAAAATCGTCTCAATGAAAAAGGCGTTTGCATCACTAACAATTCTTAAATCGCACCTGTTAAAGAATGTATGTATAAATCACCACAAAATTAGTTGTACGTATATATCATATTCAACATTACCAGATGATAATGGGTATACATACCCGAGAGCATGAGCAGCTTTAATGGCAGCAACAACTCTTGGATGTATAGGAGTCTGTTTTAGGACCTCCACAATGTCTTCAATGGTTTTTCCTTGTTCATGAAGCTCCTTCATCATCCTATTCTGAAAAATTCATCACCAAAAGATCAGTTTCGCCATATATATATATATATCTGTGTGTGTGTGTGCGCGCGCGCACATTATAGTATTGTTTGTTATTTTCTTTCTTTTTACGTACGCCTCAATGTACATGAAAGCAATTAAAGGAAAAAAAAAAACACAAACAAATCACGCTTAATTTATTTTTCATCCTGTACTCGTGCTTATGTTTTTTATCTTGTAAGGAATTAAGTCCAATACGTTATTTCATTATTTTCTCTCTTTTTTACACCAAAACATTTCATGACCAAACTCAAGAAAACATATATATGAAAGACTTCAAGACGTATTAGAAACAAGAAAGAGGTAGCTAGCTAGCTTACCATGAGAGAGTTCCATGTCATGGTTGGAAGAAGTTGGTTGAATAGATCCGTGGCGCCCAACTCGTCGACGACCAAGTTTTCGCAGTCGCATTCGATGATGGTCTTGTCGAAGTCAAAGACCACTACGATTCTGTCCATGATCTTTTGTTTTTGTTTTTTTTTTTTCTTTTTTGCCAAATTAACCGCGGAATTTCGCACACAAATATTTAATAAGAGAACAAGAAAAATTCTGTCCATGATCTTTTGTTTTTTTGTTTTTTTTTGCGAAATTAACCGCGGAATTTCGCACACAAATATTTAATAAGAGAACAAGAAAGTTGCTCAAATATTTCTAGGGCACTGAGACTTCAGATATATTGGTGTTTATATATATAGGGCACTGAAAATACTAAAAGTATAATAACTAGAATTCTTGTTTCTGTTTTTGAGTAGGATTCTAATGCTACAAGAGTTATATCTGGAGACTAAACGGAAGAAAGTATTGAGACGCTTATGCATGCTATACGTCCTACGTTATTGATTATAACAGAAAGTGTGAAGTGGAATCGTGACATCGTGTTTAAGTTAAGAACGACAAATAAATTATGAGCTATATACATATATATTTACTAAAAGGATATGCCGTTTTATTACATATGACATAAAAAAAAAAAAAAAACAACAACTTGTTGTACAATTACGATGTTGTTTTCACAATGACACGACAAGAACTGCTGTAAAACGACATCAAATTCTATTCGACATAGGAAATATCGTTTGCTTATCCTTGAAGACAACACATTTCAAAATAAAAAAGGAAATAAAATTTTAAGTTAAATCGACAAGTATTTTATTTTATTTTATTTTTATAAAATTAAAATGCAAAATTCTATCCTAATAATTAGAGGGTCGTTCCTTACTTCCTTTACATAAAATAGAGCAAAGGACAACTAAATTAAATGCACCCCCAAAATTTTAACTTAAATCAACAAGTGTTTTATTTCTTAAAATGCAAGATTCTATCCTAATAATTAGAGGGTCGTTCCATTATATAAAATAGAGCAAAGGTCAACTAAATAATTAAATGCACCCCCTTTATGTTTACAGCAAAGCCCAATAGACTTTAAGTGCTAAAAGTCCCAAATGACTTTAAATGCTAAAAGTAACTTTTAGTTCTTTCCTATTTGAACCAAGCTATGCACCCGTGTAATAATTTTGGAAGATTGATTCCGTATTAAACAGGTGGCTTGCTTAGAAGTAAAGTTTATTAATTATAGCAAGGAGGAAAAAGTATTTAAAAGAATTACATAAAAAAATAATATAAATTATATAGGAGTTTTTCATTTAAAAAAAAAAAAAAAA